>NC_133502.1:137987812-138292500 GCF_049354715.1 Callithrix jacchus | reverse complement strand
CCAGCAAGGGAAAAAAGTAATTTGACTGCAGAAACCTATGGAGATTAATACATATACCACTGTTTCTCAATGACAACTGCACATAAGAATTAGTGAGAAGATTTAAAAATTACTCAGTCTGAGCCACCACTAGAGATTCTAATTCAATTGATCTGGGTTAAGGGAGTCCAATAAATCTTAGGACATCTCCCTACTTTTTTTTCTCACTGAGTGGGTGGGAGTTTATGTCGAAAAACAAAACTTATGTTCATAAATGTTCAGATCCTTTTAGTCATTAAAACTTTAGTCATTTATAAGCTCCCGGGTTTATGAGCTTCTTTAAGTCAGATATTAGGTGCTGGTAATAGAACTTGATAATAAAAAGATGTTCCTCAGTTTATTATAAAGATGATTAGAAGGTAATACTGGTTAATTTGTTTTAACCTATTTAGGTTGAGATTCACCAAATTGAAGTTAAAATAAAATATATGAGTCTTATTAGAGATCTTGCTTGGGAATTCATTTTCCTAAGCATTCAGTAGGTGATATTAATATTATTAATAATTTTTTGAGCTCTAAAATGCTCTATATGAGAAAAAGAAATACATAAGAATTGTTAACTGTGAGATCATTGGCAAATAGCTTCATCGAATATGACTCACATACAAATCGGTTAAGTTATTTCTGCAAATGCTATGCTTGATGACTGTTCATAAAGCACAGTGGCCTAAATAAGATACTTTTGTGTAAAGCATCAGCCTATCAGATTTCTGGTCATGTACCTAATTTTATTCAGATTAGTTTCACTTTCATTTATATATAATTATCCTTTTTCATATTTTTTCTACTACTCTTCCCTCTTTCTGAGGCATTCTTTAAACCACTGAAAGATAAGATACTATTATATTCGTTGAATGCCATGCTTTTCTAAGAAAAATGTTGAATCAGTAAAGGAAAAAGGTTGGTAATTTCAATCACATTAAATCAAGGAACAAAATTAAAACAAAATTTATGGCTAGAAAGCAAAGATAAACAAGTTTGAAAAGTACTTTACAGTATATATGTCACATGAATTACACAAAACTCATAAAATTAATTGCAAGAAAAACTGAAAATAATGAGTAAAAATATTTTTAAATCATCTGGTAGGACAAAAATAACATTTATAACATTTATAAATAACGTTTATAAATCCACAGAGATTTATAAATTTGACATATAAATTTCAAATTTGATGAGTCTAACCTCAAAACAAACAAAAATTCTACCATTAACAATGAAATCAAAAAACGTGAACACTAGTAGAAAGTTGGATAAAGCATAATGTTAACTCATATAAGAATAAAGATAAATGCTAAATAAGGATATAAAAAAGTCAACCTTCTTAATAACAAAAGAATTAAGTAGATTATTTTTTACTTTAAGACTGGCAAAGATTTAAAATTAATGTAGTATTGGAGAGTATGTAAACTGATACATTTTTGGAAAACAATTTGTAAATAACTACCAAAAATTTTACTTGTCTTTTAAGTACCAATTTCAGTACTAAAAATTCTAAAAACAATACACTTGAGTTGGCAGATGGATGTTTTAGGGTATGCACAGCAGAAATTCTAGAGGTCCAATCTGGGAAGCAATTCATATTTCAAAATTATTTTCTGACTTTAGAAAGTCCATATGGTGTTTGAGTGTATGTGTGTGCACATGTACACAGGTGTGTGTTTGTGTGTGTGTGTTGTGTAGTACCATCAGAGGCATTCAGGGAAGTATTTAATCACAAAACAACAATATTTCTAAATCAGAATATACCAATAGTTGTACTAAGTGTCATAAACACAGACAGTAAATAGTTTTAGAAGAGTTCTGGAAAGTTTCTCACATCACATGATTTTAGGCTATGTTAGTTTCAATCTCAAAGTTAGTGAAAAACAGACAATTTTAAGTCCTTTTGGAGTTTCAAAATTGCAAATAAGAGACCATCAACCTAAATTATTTTTTTAAACTAAAAGCTAAATAGTTACCTTCAATTTATTATTCTCCCATAGTGTATCTACTAAGGAATCACTTTAAACAGTGATAGATTCAATGTTGCAATATAAATTCTTAAGATACAAAGTGAGAAAAAGAACAGCAACATCATCCATTTCTTTTGTGCAACAAAATTTCTGATGATATTTCCTTCTCTTTGAGAGAAATAATGCAAGACTTAAAGGCTACTGGGAGGGGACATGCAGAGTTTATACGTTGCCCAGTGTTCTTTTTTTGAAATTCGACTTCTTCATCTTCCTATAAATATCATCTAGTACCTATAAGCAATAAAATTTGTTAAAGTGTAACCCAAATGCCCATTGATAATAGACTGGATTGGAAAAATGTGGCACATATACACCATGGAATATTATGCAGCAATCAGAAATGATGAGTTTGTGTCGTTTGTAGGGACATGGATGAATCTGGAGAACGTCATCCTCAGCAAACTGACACAAGAACAGAAAATGAAACACCGCATATTCTCACTCATAGGTGGGTGATGAAAAATGAGACCACATGGACACAGAAAGGGGAGTACTAAACACTGGGGTCTATTGGGGGGGAAAGGGGAGGGCCAGTGGGAGGGGGAGGTGGGGAGGGATAGCCTGGGGAGAAATGCCAAATGTGGGTGAAGGGGAGAAGGAAAGAAAAGCACACTGCCATGTGTGTTCCTACGCAACTGTCTTACATGCTCTGCTCATGTACCCCAAAACCTAAAATCCAATAAAAAATTTAAAAAATAAATAAATAAATAAAATAGTTTAATATTTATAGAAAAAAAAAAGATGCACCTGAATGAACAAAGTTGTGTGACAACTGCGGACAAGGATATCATCTCCATGAAGATAGAAGAGAGAACATCAGGGATAAGACTTTGCAGAGCCAGGTGACAAAGATAAATGGAATCTCAGTCACACCTAAGATTCCTATTTACAGGGCTGTTGTCTAATAAAATCTAAAGATCTGTGATTTGAAAGACTCAGGGCACTGAAATTCAAATCAATAATAAAGATTCATACTCCCTAATAAACAAAAAAAAATACTGCAAATAAAGCAGAAAAACACTGAAAAATTTAAAAACAAGTCAAAACATATGAAAATCAAAAAAAAGAAAAAGAAATAAAAACATATGAAAATCCATGCATGCATGAAAGATATGTAAAAAATGCTTAAACATTTTTTAATGTTTCTTTGCTCTGTGTTTCATTTAAAATAGTTTCTATACCTATGTCTTCAAGTTCACATAAGATACCTAATCTCTTTCAGCATAAGGTATTTGTAGGTTAAAACTACAGTGAGGATTTTCATTCCTAACCAGTATTGAATTTCAGAAGCAGATTTATGCTCCCACTTGAAACAAATAAAAATGAAAAAAGCATGTGAAACAAC
Source organism: Callithrix jacchus (assembly GCF_049354715.1). Taxonomy (NCBI): domain Eukaryota; kingdom Metazoa; phylum Chordata; class Mammalia; order Primates; family Cebidae; genus Callithrix; species Callithrix jacchus. Next base: position 138,289,101 of record NC_133502.1, on the reverse strand, counting down.
AATTTTCAAGACACTGGACATTACACAATAAAGGACAGTGATCCATAATAGATGAGAAATGAACAAGCTGAGCCCTTTGGCAGACCCAACTGAACTACTTTGGAGCTTCTAAAGTATGGTGCTGGGAGAAGAAACCAAAGTACAGCCCTGCCGACTGCTTGAGTAGAACAAAAGCAACTGACAAACAGGAGAGATCAAGGGTAGAATTTTCAGCATAGAGTATCAGAGAGGAGAAAAAAACTGCTCAAGGAGAAAACTGCAGAAAACTTCAGGCATCTCCCTTTGGTAGTTTCCTCACGTTTAATTTAAAATATCTTAATTCTTTTGTGAGTAACTTGCCTTTTATCTTCCAGCCGTTGCTGAGAATTTTTTCTCCTTCTCACCAATATTGAACAATTTGTTTTTTATTGAGTTTTTTTTTTAAACTTTATGCTTGAGTTTCATTGATCTTCTTGATTTTGAAGATTTATGGTTCTCATCAAACTTAAAAATTTTTGACCATATTTCTCCAAATATTTGTTCTATCCCCTTGCTCCTCATCTCCAATGACTTGTAGTTTAGTGTTTTTAAAGTTGTTCCACAGCTCATGGATGCTGTTCATTTGTTTATTTGTCTGGATTTTCTTTTTTTAAAAAAACATTGAGTTTCATTTTAGATGCTATACACTGCTATGTCTATAAATTTTATTTTTTCCTTTTTCAATATGAAATCTGCTATTAATCCCATATTTTGAGTTTTTTCTCAAACATTGTATTTTCCATCTCTAGAAGTTCAAGTTGTGTCTTTTATATATCGTTCATGGTTCTTCTTAATTTCTGAAATTATGAAGTAGTGTTAAATTATTTTAATGTTCTTACCTGTTAACGCTGATATTTGTTGGTTCTAAGTCAGTTTAAATTGACTGATTTTATTAGCTTATGGGTCATATCTTCTTGTTTCTTTTTCTGTATAGCAGTGTTTTGTTAAATGCCTGACATGGTGAGTTTTATAATCTGTTATTCAAAATAATTTAGAATTAAGTAAAACTAAAAAATAAAAGGACACCAAAATGTGTGGGATGCAGCTAAGCAATATTTGGGGAATTTACAGCACTAACCCCCTTAGAAAAAAAGGAAGTTCTCAAATTACTTGTCTCAGTTTCTACCTTAAGAAACTAGGAAAACATGATAAATTAAACCCAAAGTAGAAAAAAAGAAACACTGAAAATCAAGAAAGAATGAATAAAATAAAAATGAAAAAATATCAATCAAACAAGAAAGCAATGTGGTATTGACAAATGCAACATGAATCAATCTCAAAACAATTAGGCTGAGTAAAAACAACTGGGCCAATAAAATAGTACATACTATACTACATATGACTACAGAAAATGAAAAATAATCTGTAATGACAGCACATCAGTGGTTGCCCTAGTGTGGGAAAAGTGTTAAGATCAGAGTTAGGGAGAATAGAGTGCCAAGAAGTACAAAGGGTTCAGAGAAAATTTGGAGGGTTGATGGATATTCTAATTATTTTATCATCATTAGAGGTTGAGTTACATGCATACATTACAACCCATCAAATTGTACATTATATATATATGCAGTCTGTAATATGTCAGTTATTTCTTAATGAAGCTGATCCTATAAACACTGCACTGGAAAGCAAATGACAAATGACATGTGTGCAAGGTTATTCTGCTTAAGGTATAAAAACAATAAATTCAATGAAACCTTTACGTCTAGGAACAGAGGACTTGTTAAATTATATTCATCCAGTTCTGCAGAAAGAAAACAGAATGTCTTTATGCATGGCTATGAAACAATCTCCATGACATATTGCTCAGAATACATGTACAGACACACATACGCACACACCTACCTCAAAAATAAAAACAAATTCAGAAGAGTGTGTATTGTTTGTTTCTATTTTTGTAAAAAAAATAGACAACAAATGTTTGCTATATCTGGAAAGTATATATAAAAACATAGAAAGTTCGATTAGCATTAGCAAGGTGACATAAATAGCTAGAAGACAGGGAAGATAAATTAATTTTTGTTTTATATATTACCTTTATCCTTTCAATCTTTGAAATATGTAAATGTCTTACCTATTCAAACATATTGTTAAGAGCCTAAGCAAAATGTGTCATACTGATTAGTCAATCTATGGAGTCAGATAACTTGTGCTGTGTGACTTTGGACAACTTAGTTAAACTCTCTATCTCTTAATTTCCTTTAAAGTGAAACACATATACTAATGGTGTCTTGTCATAGGCTCTTTATGAGTATTAAATGAGCTCTTATAATAGAACCTCCCACATGGTAAACGTGTCCTATACCACTGATATTACTAATGTTACAGGTTCAGTTAAACCTGGCTGTGTGTTTAAAATTCACAAGTTATAGAATATTTTAAACATGTTGATTAATCTTATTTTCATTTCTTATCTCACACTAAACTGACTTGCAAACTCTAGAAATCAAGCCCAATGTTTATAGGTGCACATCTATTGTTTCAAATGCATGGTACTTCAGAAATAACTGAGGGCTCTTAAAAAAATTTGTCATCTTCTTCATCCTAAGGAACTACACAAAATATTTCCATTATTGATTATGTAAGCCATTGTTAATAAAGTCTAAGTAGGTAAAGTGTAAGTAGTTGTATATGTTTATGCATGTATGTGGGTGCATATGTATATACAATTTGGTAATATGTTGCTATGTGGGTTGAATGTCCCCTTAAAGACTCATGTTTAAATTGAATTGCCATTATGATGGTATTTTTAAGAGGTGATTATATCATGAGGGCTCTGCCCTCAGGAGGATTAGTGCCATCACCACTGAAGTCAATTCCTAATGAAAGGAGGAAGTTTTGCCCCCGTCTTCTCTGTCTTGCACATGCATTCTTGCTTTTCCAATTTCTGCCATGATACATCAGGAAGGCCCTTACCAGTGCAATGCTCTTAGACTTCTCAACCTTTAGAACTATAAGAAATAAATCTCCATTTTGATAAGTTTCCTAGACTCTGGTATTTGTAATAGCAGCAGAAGATGGACTAAGATATATGTCAAAAGTAGTTACTTTTCCCATTTCCCTACCATGGCATCCAATACCAATTTCTATCTGAGACAATGCTTATATGGTTTGAAATAGAGCAGTTAAAATGTATGCTAATTTTCCACAGGTTGTTTGTAGAGCAAAATTTGTTACATACCTGCTGGATGCCAAATAATTTTGTATTTTATTTCTATTTTTTAGAACAACCTAATGATCTAATCAACAGCATTGCTCACCTATCAACGAAAACCACAGTTCAGAGAGTTTAACTAATTTGCCCACAATCACAAGGCTCACTTAGTAGGAGCCAGTAATTGAATATGCATAATGACACCAAAGTTATAGTACATTGTATCATAAAACTTTATTTATATCCTCTTCCCTTTCCCAACATGTAAAATACGAATAAGAGTTCAAGTCTAATTGTTCAATTCTAAGAGGAGTGAGCAGATCCCATTCCTGGTTTACAAAACAAAACAAAAAATGAGGGGCTTGGAGAGCAGACCAAGTGTATGGCACCATGTTGCCTAACAACCCCTCTTCTTTTGTCTTTGAACTGCATCATATACTTTGTCTTTCTTTTGATATTGAAAAGGCAAGTAGAATCCCAGAACCCCAGAATCTCAGACAGAAAGTCCTGTGCTTTGCATTACTCATTTTGGAAAAACACCTCTGACAAATGTTTCCTACATGATTAGTGACACACCGATCATTCTAACATTATGATGCAAGAAATATATGGCAAGAAAAAAGGAAAAGGAGAAGAAGAAAGAGAAGGAAGAGAGGAATAGGGAGGAGAAGAGAAACAAGATGAGGAAGAAGAAAAAGACGGCAGTGGTAGAGATGAATTACATTTTTAAAAATTCTAGAGGGTTCTGTGACATCAGAACAATGGCACACGCCACTTATAGCACAATTACACTATATTTTACCTTATTACATTATATTAAAATAATAAATTATCAATTAAGGAAAAATGTACATCATGATTTGTGGATTTAGATCATCATTTGGTTACTTTATTTTTTATTCTTGTGTCGTACATTGCAATAGTTTATTGTGCAGACAGATGGGAGTAACTGTTCTCTCTTCAAAGGGCTATGGCTAGAAGGCTCTCACTCTTTGTGCTGGTAACTTCTCTAAATCCAGTATAAACAGAGAGTTTACCAAGGGTCTCTAAAACAATATGAACATTGGTATGTTCCCAAGTTCGCACAGTATATTTTTATTTTTATTTTTTAAATTTTTTATTGCATTTTAGGTTTTGGGGTACATGTGCAGAACATGCAAGACAGTTGCATAGGTACACACATGGCAGTGTGTTTTGCTTCCTTTCTCCCCTTCACCCACATTTGGCATTTCTCCCCAGGCTATCCCTCCCCAGCTCGTCCCCCCCGGCCCTCCCCTTTTCCCCCCAATAGACCCCAGTGTTTAGTACTCCCCTCCCTGTGTCCATGTGTTCTCATTTATCATCACCCGCCTATGAGTGAGAATATGCGGTATTTTATTTTCTGTTCTTGTGTCAGTTTGCTGAGAATGATGTTCTCCAGATTCATCCATGTCCCTACAAACGACACGAACTCATCATTTCTGATTGCTGCATATTTTAAAAGGGGATTCTTGAATGAATTTCTATCTTCTCTAAAACAAAATGAAAATAACTAAACTTTATATTAAGTCATGTAAGTCTCAGAGACTGTGCTAAATTCTTCAAGTACATTATTGTGTTTACTCCTCAAAACAACCATCTGAGGTGAATATTATTTCGATCTCCATTTAATGAGTTACGCTATTAGCCAGTAAGCAGTAAATTAAGTTCCCTAAGACTAGAATGTGTGCAAAGCTATAATTTGAATCAAAGTATTTTGACTTTCCAGAACTTCATTCTTCCTCTTTGCCCAAGAATTCAAAATCAGAGTGTTTCTGACAACAATTATTTACATCTGTAACATGAAGAACTATGAGGGTTACCAGTATCTCCTTTAACTCATGGATGTGACAAAGCTTGCTTACCCTAGAGATTTAATTGTAGATCTCTATCCTAGTTATTTCTTTATTTGCCTTACTTCCTCAATTTTTCTTATTTTTTTCTCATTACCCATTTGTATTATTTTGCTATATTTTATGCATTCTCTGCTGGCTGTCTTACATCTTACATCCCTTCTTTAACAAGTAAATATATATATGAATGCCTGCTAAAATAGTCATCTCAGAAAGAGAAATATGAGTATGACAAATAAGTGATAAAACCCCAAATTACAGAAAATTACTTCATTATGTTTCCATCAGTGTATAATTAAAAATGTCTTGTCTGATTTTAGGAATGCTTGCAAAATTGTCACCATAATTAAGGATGAGCTAAGGATATAAGATCCTTGAACTTTGAATGAAGGTTTTATATCAACATAAATAAATGAATCCACCAATTAGCAGAGCTAATGAGGCCACCAGAATCAGTCTTGACAGAGCAAACACCTCCAGAGAAAATTTTGAATGCTTCATCTTAATGAAGATGAAGCATTCAAATCTTAAAAGCACACCACATCTTAAAAGGAAAATAAAAGAAATGGGTTCACCAAGACTACAGTATAGTGAAGCATTTAGGATTATTAATCTGTTCCTCTAATACCATATTCAAATTGCCTTCCATATCTCACTTCCTATCTCATAACAGATCCCTATCTCACATAATAAGTACATATAATTTTCCTTCTCTTCTCTTTAAACCAAATATGTTAATCACGGATCTGGAATTCAGGTTTTAAAATGCCCTTAGACCATGTAGTATAACACCGGTATTTTTCGAAAGGGAGACTGAGTCTTAGGGTAGTTAAACAATTTCTGAGGTTACACTTCTGGTTAGACTCAGTACTGGGACTAGACTCCAGACACCTCAACTTTAATTCTTTGTTATTTCTAATATGAATATACTACATATTTCCTGAAAAAAAGTTTTGACTCTCATGGCTCTTACGATATTTTACCAACTATGAATTAACTCTGCAGTATTTAGCAAACTTTCAATGTAATCAATTAATTGTTCCAAATATTCAAAATTGTATCTTCCTAGGTTAAAAGTGGAAGAACCAAAATTTTCTGGAAAATTCCTTCTACATATTCGAAATTCCATGTCATATGAAACATTTAAGAATGAGAGTGGACTATACAAAATCTCAAAAGGAATCAGCCACTCAGATGCTTCAATTGCCAGTCATATGGCTATCCTTTACCTCTTTTAAGGTTTCTAGCTCACTGAGACAAGTTTACTGTGACAAGAGGAAAAAGGTAGTGTGGGTGGTTTGCTCCATAGAAGAGCAATTGTTTTATTTTTTTAATATAGTTATTTAATTTATAGAAGAAAAAGTTTATTTAAAGAGGATCTATTTGACCCTTGTATCAAATTAATAGTGCTGTCATTAGAAGGCTTTCAAAATGAAACCTTATTGAGATTCGTTTTCTGTGAATGAATAGGGCTAGCCAACTGGGATGAGGATTAAATATAGAATGAATATAGGTGTTTAAATCGGTTGAAATTCTGTTGGTTGTTTTTTAATGAAAACTAAACCAAATATATTTTCTTAATCAGAAAAGATGTGAAGGTTTAAATTTCACAAGGACTCATGAAAGACCAAGAGAATATTTTTAAATTTATAATTTGATGAGACAGAGATATCAGGTTACAGGAAGCATTTGCTGCCAGAAATAGCTGAGTTGACTGTAGAGCTGGAACAAAACTGCAGTACAAGCACTCAATATGCCATAAAGCTTTTGCTTTATTTGATTTTCAGTATGTTCATTGTAATTTTTTTAAATGTACAATTGCTTTGTGATTAAACAGTGTTGATTTTCTGGTCTGATAAAAGCAGATGCTTTTATTAGTCATAATTTGAAAGCTTTGAATCTCAGCAAACAGTAAGCACACCATGAGGATTTCTGAATAGGTCAGCTCTGTGTAGAGCTTAATGAGAGAAAGTACATTGAAGGAAGTACAGCTGCTACTGTTATTTCAATGCATCATGCTGTAAGTGAGTAAGCAGACATCCCTAAGTCATTGAGGGGGGTACCAAGTAGATGGAGAGAAAATGAAGGTGTAAGAGTCAACTACAATTTGTGTCTTTCAAATCTAAATATAAAGAGGCAATCCTAGTTCTTTGTATTTAGGTGTGAAAGTGAGACACTTTTGTTCGAATTATTTTAACGCTTCTCTGCTCATACTGGTATTATAGTCTATGTTTTGTATTTGGCTTATAAGTAATTTTATCATATAAATATGTGCTTTCTTTTTTGTTCTTCAACTTTTATTTTAAGTTCCGGGTACATGTGCAGGACTTGCATATGTGTTCCATAGGTAAACGTGTGGCACTGTGGTTTGCTGCACAGATCATCCCATCGCCTAGGTATTAAGACCAGCATCCATTAGCTATTCTTCCTGATGTGCTCCCTCCCCTACCTACCTTGTAACAGGCCTCAGTGTGTGTTGGTCCCCTCTTGTGTCCATGTGTTCTCATCATTCAGCATTTTATTGTATTAGATATCACAAGTAATCTAGAGGTGATTTAAAATATACAAAAAGATATGAAGAGGCAATATGAAAACACTATGCCATTTTATATAAGGGACTTAAGCATCTGCAGATTTTGGTATCTGTGAGGTCCTGGAACCAATGCCCCATTGATATCAAAGAAAACCTGTTTTTAGCTTGACTGTCTATAAGTATAAGGCTGGGAAAATTTGGAAATTCCCAAATCCAATCAAAGTCACCAAAGTTTCTAAGTGAAACAGAACTTAAACATAATTCTGGTTAAGAAAGCAAAAATCTAGTTCATTGTATAAAAACCATATTAATATAGACTGTTAACAAAGGGAAGATGGAATGCTGAAGTGTAAAACTAAGTGGGGAGGATCAGAGGAAAAATATACTAATGTTTCTTTAGCATTACCTACATAATAATAAAACTGGAACATTCTGATCCTTAAATACCTGAGGCTATGAGACAGAAAAAAGTCCATCAAGTTTCTGTTTATTCACTTGTTTCATGAGCCTTGAAAAGAGTCCCTTGAGAATTATTCTGATTTTTTTTTCACTAAGCAATCTTCTGTTCATTGAGCTCTTACTCCAGTAATGACCTGCAAACCTCCTGGAAAGTTATGACCTTGTTTGTTTTTTGCACAAGATAGTGCAGAGAATGTCCTTTGCACAATGCCTGAAACTCACTGCTATTATTAGTGATACCTTAATTCAGTTTGCTAGCTAATTTGATAGCAAGAAGACTGAATTCCATGCCAAATAAGGTGAAAAGTTGGCACAGTTGGGATCATATCTAGACTTACAATTTCTGTCCTATGAACTAAAAAGCAAAACAAAAACAAACAGGTTCGAAGATCCTTACTCTTTGTTGTCTAAAATTATAAACCAAAACAGCATGATACTGATACCAAAACAGATATATAGACCAATGGAACAGAACAGAGGTCTCAGAAATAGCATCACACATCTTTAACCATCTGATCTTTGACAAACCTGACAAAACCAAGCAATGGGGAAAGGATTATCTATTTAATAAATGGTTTTGGGAAAACTGGCTAGGCATATGCAGAAAACTGGAACTGAAACCCTTCCTTACACCTTATACAAAAATTAACTCAAGATGTATTAAAGACTTAAACATAAGACCTAAAACCATAAAAACACTAGAGGAAAACCTAGGCAATACCGTTCAGAACATAGGCATGGGGAAAACTTCATGACTAAAACACCAAAAGCAATGGTAACAAAAGCCAAAATTGACAAAGGGGATCCAATTAAATTAAAGTTCTCCTGCACAACAAAATAAACTATCATCAGAGTGAACAGGCAACCTACAGAATGGGAGGACATTTTTGCATTCTACCCATCTGACAAAGGGCTAATATCTAGAATCTACAAAGAACATAAACAAATTTACAAGAAAAAAAAAACATCAAAAAGTGGACAAAGGACATAAATAGACACTTCTCAAAAGAAGACATTTATGCAGCCAACAAACTTATGAAAAAAAGCTCATCATCATCACTGGTCATTAGAGAAATGCAAATCAAAACCATAACGAGACATCATCTCATGCCAGTTAGAATGGCAATCATTAAAAAGTCAGGAAACAACAGTTGCTGGAGAGGATGTGGAGAAAAAGGTACACTTTTACACTGTTAGTGGGAGTGTAACTTAGTTCAACCATTGTGTAAGACAGTGTGGCAATTCCTCAAGGACATGGCTGAAGCTGGAAACCATCATTCTTAGCAAACTAACACAGGAAGAAAAAATCAAACACGACATGTTCTCACTCATAGTGGGAGTTGAACAATGATAACACAGGGACACAAGGAGGGGAACAGCATATACTGAAGTCTGTTGGGGGATGGGGGCTAGGGGAGGGACAGCATTAGGAGAAATACCTAATATAGGTAATGGGCTGATAGGCACAGCAAAACACCATGGCAGGTGTATATCTATATGACAGACTTGCATATTCTGTGTACGTATCCCAGAAATTAAATATTTAAAAAGTATAAATTGCTTGAGGATACAAAATGAGCTGAAACATACAGGCAATCCCTGACTTTAATTCTTAGCCCTGAACAAGCAATGTCACTTCAAGAGTAAAGATTATGAGAACAACCAAAGATTCTTATTGTTCAGAGACTATGCAACAGCCATCACTACACACACCTTCTTCTCCACTTATAAAACTCTGATCCATTCATGTAACAAGGCACAGATCCCTCAGACTCTGGGAAAATACATGTGCCTGCTGATTCCAGTAGATTAATCAATATTAGTCTAAACTCACCATGATAATAGCATCCCCCTTTTCCATGTATTTTCCCATCCTCTCTTCAGAGTATACATGGCCATGAAACATAGGTTCCCAGATGAAAGAAGAGGAAGTTCTACTTGGGAAATTTTGAAAGAGGTTATTGTCCCAGGTCAATACCCACAATTTTCTTTTTAATTGTACTTTAGGTTCTGGGGTGCACATGCAGATCATGCAGGTTGTTGCTTAGGTACATACATGGCAAGGTGGTTTTCTGCCTCCATCCCCCCATCATCTATATCTGGCATTTCTCCCCATGTTATCCCTCCCTGCCCTACCCACCCCCTGCTGTTCCTCCATTAGCCCCTGCAAAAACTGACCCTAGTATGTGATGCTCCCCTCCCTGTGTCCATGTGTTCTCATTCGTCAACACCCACCTATGAGTGAGAACATGCAGTGTTTGATTTACTGTCCTTGTGTCAGTTTGCTGAGAATGATGGTTTCCAGATTTATCCATGTCCCTACAAAGAACAGGAACTCATCATTTTTTATGGCTGTGTAGTATTCCATGGTGTATATGTGCCACATTTTCTTTGTTTAGTCTATCATTGATGGGCATTTGGATTGGTTCCAGGTCTTTCCTATTATAAACATTGCTGCAATGAACATACATGTTCATGCCTTTATAATAGAACAATTTATTGTATATACCTTTGGGTATATATATCCAGTAATGAAATTGCTGGGTCAAATGGAATTTCCATATCTAGATCATTGAGGAATTACCACACTGTCTTCCATAATAGTTGAACTAATTACACTGCCACCAATAGTGTAAAAGCGTTCCTGTTTCTCCACATCCTCTCCAGCATCTGTTGTCTCCAGATTTTGAAATAATTGCCATTCTAACTGGCATGAGATGGTATCTCAATGTGGTTTTGATTTGCATTTCTCTAATGACCAGTGATGATGAGCATTTTCTCATATGTTTGTTAGCCTCACACATGTCTTTTTTTGAAAAATGCCTGTTCATATCCTTCACCCACTTTTGAGTGGGTTTGTTTGTTTTCTTATAAACCTGTTTTATTTCTTTGTAGATTCTGAATATTAGCCCTTTGTCAGATGGGTAGATTGCAATAAAAATTTTTCCATTCTGTTCATTGCCACTTCACTGTAATGATTTTTTTCTTTTGCTTTACAGAAGCTCTGAAGTTTAATTGGATCCCATTTGTCTATTTTGGCTTTTTTGCCAATGCTTTTGGTGTTTTAGTCGTGAAGTCCTTGCGTATTCCTATGTCCTGAATGGTTTTGCCTAGCTTTTCTTCTATGATTTTTATGGTGTCAGGTCTTATGTTTAAATCTTTAATCCATCTGGAGTTACTTTTTGTATAAGGTGTAAGAAAGGGATCCAGTTTCTGCTTTCTGCACATGGCTAGCCAGTTTTTCCCAACACCATTTATTAAACAGGGAATCCTTTACCCATTGCTTGTTTTTGTCAGGTTTGTCAAATATCAGATGGTTACAATCAAAGGTTGTAAGCCTTTGTTGTGTTCCATTGGTCTATATTTCTGTTTTTGTACCAGTGCCATGCTGTTTTGATTACTGTAACTTTGTAGTATAGTTTGAAGTTGGGTAACATGATGCCTCCAGCTTTGTTCTTTTTGCTTAGCATTGTCTTGGCTATGCAGGATCTCTTTTGGTTCCATATGAAGTTTAAGGTGGTTGTTTCCAGGTTTGTGAAGAAAGTCAATGTTAGCTTGATGAGGATAGCATTGAATCTATAAATTACTTTGAACAGTGTGGCCATTTTCATGATATTGATTATTCCTAACCATGAGTATGGAATGTTTTTCCATCTGTCTGAGTCTGCTCTTATTTCCTTGAACAGTGGTTTGTAGTTTTCCTCGAAGAGGTCCTTCACATCCCTTGTTAGTTGTATTCCTAGGTATTTTATTCTCTTTGTAGCAAATGTAAATGGGAGTTCACTCATGATTTGGCTCTCTGTTTGTGTTATTCATGTATAGGAATGCCTGTGATTTTTGCACATTGATTTTGTATCCTGAGACTTTACTGAAATTGCTTGTCAGCTTAAGGAGATTTTGGGGCTGAGACAATGGGTTCCTCTAAATACACAATCATCTCATCTGCAAATAGAGACAATTTGACTTCCTGTTTTCCTAATTGAATACCCTTTATTTCTTTTTCTTATCTGATTGCCCTGCCCAGAACTTCTAATACTACGTTGAATAGGAGTGGTGAGAGAGGGCATCCTTGTCTTGTGCCAGTTTTCAAACGGAATGCTTCCAGTTTTTGCCTATTTAGAATGATATTAGTTTTGAATTTGTCATAAATATAGCTTTTATTATTTTGAGATATGTTCCATCGATACCTAGTTTATTTAGAGTTTTTAGTATTAAGAACTGTTAAATTTTGTTGAAGGCCTTTTCGAGACAGAGTTTCGCTCTTATTACCCAGGCTGGAGTGCAATGGTGCGATCTCGGCTCACCGCAACCTCCACCTCCTGGGTTCAGGCAATTCTCCTGCCTCAGCCTCCTGAGTAGCTGGGATTACAGGCATGCACCACCATGCCCAGCTAATTTTTTGTATTTTTAGTAGAGATGGGGTTTCACCATTTTGACCAGGATGGTCTCGATCTCTTGACCTCGTGATCCACCTGCCTCGGCCTCCCAAAGTGCTGGGATTACAGGCGTGAGCCACCACATCTGGCCAGGCCTTTTCTGCATCTATTGAGATAATCAAGAGGGTTTCGTCTTTGGTTCTGTTTATGTGATGGATTATTTTTATAGATTTGTGTATGTTGAACCAGTCTTGCATCCCTGGGATGAAGTCACCTTTTCATATTTTTCTGCTCACCTTATATTTACTGGCAGCTGATTAGCTTGTGGCCACCAGATTAAGGATGGGTCTGACTTCCCCAACCCAATGACTCAAATGTTAATCTCTTTTGGCAACACCCTCACAGACCACCCTGGATTAATGTTTTTCCTCCTTCAATCTAAGGAAATTGATGCTCGGTATTTACCATTACATTGTAAATAGATATTCTAATATCAGGTTCCTGAGATAAGTTAAGGTAGTTAGACTAAAGTTACTAATCTCTCATCCACTGCCCTTATACAGCAAAACAGGGATCCAGATTCAGGATCTATTTTGTTAATTTTTTAGACCTTCATTTTGTTTGTTTCAAACTGGACCTTGGTCATACTTTTCAAACCCCTTTCCACATCTAAAAAATAATCCAAAAGCATAATAGTATTACTTCTATAAGTAAATTATATTTATTCTGAAGGTAATTATTTATTTTTGTTAGTCAAATAATATATTTGTGTTTTCATATCATTAAAAATAAAGTGCTATAAACAAAGTCAAAATTACTGCTTGTGCTTTTACCAGGGGTTACCTCTATTGTAAGTTTGTAATTCTTCTATATTTTCACATTATTTGCTTACCAATGGCTTTACCTATAGAAATATATTTATGCATACATTCATATAAACATATATATGTAGTTTTCTGTATTTCCTCCTTACATAAAGAATGTATATTATATGCATCATTCTTTATTCCAATCAATATATCTCTTAAATTATTCCATAGAATTTCATAGTGCATACTATGATTTAATTATAAATATAATGTCAGATATATAGGATTTTCTTGATATTTTGCTTTATAAATAACACTGCAGTTAATTTTTTATATGTAACAAGTATAAATGAATCTCAAGATAGACATGGACAAGTGGAATACTTGACTATAGATAGTTTAAATTTTAGTCAAGTTTGTCTCTTGAAATGACAAGTCTAAACTGTACTTCCATAAAGAAAGTTTGTGAGACTGTCTACTGCTCAATTACTTGATACTATCAGATTTTTGTATATCTAATGAACTGATATATAAAAGTAAACATTTCAGGGTTATTTTAATTCACAGTTTTCAGAATGCAAGTGAGATTTAGGCTGCTTACATTTTCCCTTAAGAGAAAAAAGTGATATGTTTAATTTCCTACTGAGTTTCATTTTTAAAACTATTTTGAAGCTCTTTTTGAACCCTGAATATTAACCATCTCTTTAATAATTATTTTTTATCAAAAATAATATTTTATCCAAATTGTCTTTTAATTTATATGATGTGCCTTATAATACATTTTAATACAGTCAGCTTATCAATGTTTTCCTTTATTACTTTTGTTTTTGGTATTATTTATGCATGCTTTCAGAGTATATATGTGTATATGTACATAATAGACACATAGTTTTTCTAGAAATTACTATATATTTAGAGAAAAATGCAATTACGTTTTTACTCCCACCACACTTAAAAAAATTTCAGCTAGGTTTAAGACATAAAAGCAATATAGATAATGTTAGAATAAGACTGCCACTGTATATAATAGGCATCAGTCACATACAGGCAGCACAATGTTAAACTGGCTTAGGTTTAGAGCAATGCCTCACATGAAATTCTAGGAACTCCACATTGGACTCTCTAATATAACAACCTCAGAATCTTTTTACTTGAAAATCTAATAATCACATTATATAGATACTTTAGGCCCTAATGTATCTTACTCTTGCTGAAATAAACGACTACAAAGCATAGAGCTTTATGCCCATATTTCTGTGAACATAAGCCAGCTTCACAAATGACATATACCACTGAGAAAAATAAAATTTTTAATAGAACAATTTTTTCAAAAAATCTCTAGGAGTCAGGAAATAGAATACTAACAGATTTTTTTTTAAGTCAAAGGCAAGAGTTGGCTTCATGCGATGTTAAATGACTGTAACTTCCCTACAATGCAATTTATTTAATTATTGGTACCAGCTTCCCAGAATGAGGTCAACAGAGTGGATGTGTTCCTGGAGCACAGAAACTAGACTAGGTTAAAAATGTTGTGACAGTTTATATATATATATCGATAGATAGATAGATAGATAGATAGATAGATAGATAGATAGATAAAATGGCTTTGTATCCTGTAAAAGGCGTTCATTTTCAAAAGGGTGGTTATGGTTTGCCTTTTACGTACCATTATGTCTAATTTGGTTTATGTTCCAACAGTGAAAAATTATTTTCTTCCTCCAATTTATATCAAAACCACAAATGAATATTCAAGTAAAAAATCTCATTGGTTTAATTTGACCATCCTCTGCCTGCCATAAAAGTACATGCTTTATTCCGAACTACTAGTAGAATAATTACTGGTCTTATGAATGAGAAGTGGGTGTTGAACAATTTGAGAACACATGGACAAAGGGAGGGAAACAACACACATTGGGGAGTGTTGGTGGGTTGGTGGGGGCTAGTGGAGAGATAGCAGGGGATGGGGGGATTGGGGAGGGATAACATTAGGAGAAATACCTAATGTAGATGATGGGGGGTTAGATGCAGCAAACCACTATGGCATGTATATATAACAAACATGTATGTAACAAACCTGCATGATCAGCACATGTACCCCAGAACTTAAAGTATAATAAAAAAATAAAAAATTAAAATTAAAAAAACTGGTCTTTAAATCACTGTAATTCATTTAACTTCAGAAAGTAAGTTTCTTGGAAATAAAGTATAATTCTCATTCCAGAAGGGTAAGAGTGTGAATGTACCTGAAAGAAACCAAAGCAATAGTAGTAATCCCTAAAAACAAATGACTCGATGTGTCCTTGGCCTTAGGTAACAATTTCTCATTAGGAAGAGGCAGAAAACATGGATAGCTAGAAAAACTCAGGCTAATTTGTCTAACAAAATGAGATCTGAGAAAAATTTTTTCAGATATTAAAATAATTGTAGAAGTGATCATTTATTTATATAAATAAGAAGATTGAAACCCAGTATTGTGAGGGAGCTTATAGAACCAGGGAAGTCAGAGACTTGAAAAGTTTATTGCTGCTATACATTTCTTCTGGTAGCTAGATAACATAATGAGTGTGTAAAACTTTGATAATCATGTCATGATTATCGTAGATCCATTATAAATTTTCAAAAAGAAGGTTTAACATCTTCACCAGTCAAAGGTACATGGTCTCTTCTTTTGGAAATAAAACTAAGAACCTAAGTCCAATTGTATAACTTAAATGTATCCCCAAAATTGATGTGTTGGAAATGTAATTCCCAATGCAACAATGTTGAGAGCTAGGAGGGCCTACTGGGAGGTAGTTAGTTAAAAAGGGCTCCAACCTCATGAATGAATTAATGCCAATTATAACTGTGCTTCAAGCTGTGAGTTTGTTCCTTTTCTTTTTCTCACCTGCTCTTTGCCCTTCTGCCATTGGATGATGCAGCAAGAAGACCCTTGCCAGATATTACTCCTATGATCTTGGACTTTCCAGCCTCTAGAACCATAAGAAATACATCTCTGTTCTTTATAAATTACTCATTCTTTTATAGCAGCAAAATACGAACTGAGACATCCAGATAACTCTGCCCACACCCTGAAAACCAAGAGCAAGGTGCATCACTCTGAAACTGAGCTAGGATTCATGCTGGGAGGTTACACTGTCATGACAACTAAGAAATACTAACAGTAAAGAAAATTTAACCAAATCTGTATGAACCTGTGCTCTAACAAATCACAAAGAAGCAAGGAAATCAGTCCAGGGTTTGGCCTGTGTGAGAAGAATGCGTCATTTTTTTCTGCCTGCTGAACACAAGTTCTCAGTTTATTGGCTGTTTTTACAGATTTGTTAAATTAAACATATGCAATTTAAGCTAACAGAGGAATGAATGTAGAGCATGAGGGTAGTTCGGCACTTGACTTCACTTTGGGGATACAGGGAGAAGATGCAGCTGCAGCACGTATTGTTATAGTGACAGAGCATATGAGGAGAACTGAAGCTGTCTTGACAAAACTGGAGTTGGCTTGCATGAAACAGTAGCAGGACCTCATACCACAGTCTGCATAGCAGGCATCACATTCCACACAGCTCATGCTTAACTTGTATCTTCTTTTCAACTCTCCTTTTCTACCATTTTGTACCTCAGGCCTTTTTATATACCCACAATGCACACTGCTGTTCACATTGTACATATTGCCTGTTTGTTTGGCTGTTTAAGCCACAGATGTCTGAAACTGATAAAATGTACAAAAATGTTGTACTACAGATTGTGAAGTGCTTAGATTAGTAGTGAACATATAATATGACTTAACAAATCTTAGATATTATTGTGAATAAATGAGGTTGGCATAAGAGTTTAAGTCACAGTAAGATAAATCACCAAAAAGGTGCAGTTCTACCTTTACTTGTAGATGGAAGGTAAATTTTGATATACTGAATGTTTAAAGGAAACAAGACTTCACATCCAAAGACACACAGGTATTTTTCAATTGTTTCCCTATTCAAGGTAATGGAACTTCTTGAGAAAAAAATTGAAACTGGTTTAAATTATCTATCTATCTATCTATCTATCTATCTATCTATCTATCTATCTATCATCTATCTTTATGCTATTTTTCTACATACATGAAGGTATTATGAATAAATTAATGATAGTATTAAAGTAGCAACTTCTTTTTTTCCATTGCATTTTAGGTTTTGGGGTACATGTGAAGAACATGCAAGATAGTTGCATAGGTACACACGTGGCAGTGTGATTTGCTGCCTTCCTCCCCTTCACCTATATCTGGCATTTCTCCCCATGCTATCTCTTCCCAACTCCCTACCCCCTGCTGTCCCTCCCGTATCCCCCACAACAGACCCCAGTGTGTAGTGCTCCCCTCCCTGTGTCCGTGTGTTCTCATTGTTCAACACCCACCTATGAGTGAGCATGTGCGGTATTTCACTTTCTGTTCTTGTGTCAGTTTGCTGAGAATGATGGTCTCCAGGTTCATCCATGTCCCTACAAAAAACAAACTCGTCATTTTTGATGGCTGCATAGTATTCCATGGTGTATATGTGCCACATTTTCCCTGTCCAGTCTATCATCAATGGGCATTTGGGTTGGTTCCAGGCCTTTGCTATTGTAAACAGTGCTGCAATGAACATTCGTGTGCATGTGTCCTTATAGTAGAATGATTTATAATCCTCTGGATATATACCCAGTAATGGGATTGCTGGGTCAAATGGAATTTCTATTTCTAGGTCCTTGAGGAATCGCCACACTGTCTTCCACAATGGCTAAACTAATTTACACTCCCACCAGCAGTGTAAAAGTGTTCCTATTTCTCCACATCCTCTCCAACATCTGTTGTCTCCAGATTTTTTAATGATTGCCATTCTAACTGGCACGAAGTGGTATCTCAATGTGATTTTGATTTGCATTTCTCTAATGACCAGTGATGATGAGCATTTTTTCATATATTTGTTGGCCTCATGTATGTCTTCTTTTGTAAAGTAGCAACTTCTGATAAGAACTGTAGAGAAATAAAAGGGTCTCAAGAGAGAAAGTTACAGTGAGTAGCAAAGTCTGAAATGAGATATGGTCCAGTCACACATAAAGGCGGTGGAGGGTAAGGAGGTGGGAACAGTGACAAGTAAACAGGTTCCAGATGTAGGGAAGTTCTACACAGGCAATGACCAGGTGTGTTCTAACAGCTGAACACCTTGTGGCTAGAGTACATTGGGAGTGTGTAAGAGAGGTATATGAGAATGAAAGACAACAGGAAACAATATATATAGGAGAGTAAAATGACCTGATTTATAATTTAGAAAAATCAATCTATAATCTGCTGGAAATATAGAAAAGGGAGACAAAAATCAGTGAGGTCCTGGAGGTTTCTTGTTTAACTGGAATGGTATCCACAGAGACTGAGATACAAAATGGGATGAAAAGGAGAGTTGAAAAGAAGACAGGAGTGAAGTCTAAGCTATACTGAATGCACTGCCTTCTCTGCAGACTGTGGTATGAGGTCCAACAGGCAGTTGAAACTGTTGATTTTAAGCTCTGGAAAGTGGTAGTTGGAGATGAGATCCTACATGCATACAAGGTCATGGAAGTTATGAGAATGTTAAGAATACAGAATAAAGAAGAGAAGTCGACTTCACATCAGTGTTTATTAAAGTAGTTTATGAAGTAAATTGTTAAAGGAACCCTAGGAATATGCATTTTTGAAAACATATCAAAAATAGAAGTTCTAAAGGATGAAACCACCTATTTTATATTTCAAAATAATTCTCCAGAGTCAGACTTTATATACTTATATCAATGCTCCCTCATCTAATGAATGTCCAAACTAAGGCAAGTAGTAAAACTTTTATCAGTGGCAGAGTCCTCATCTCAGAAATGGGAAATAAAAATATCAGTGTTATTGTGGACATTACTGAGTTATGCATGTAAATACTCAACAAGGTCATAGTATTCTGAAGTCAATTGCCTCTACTTTCTTGGTTATTACTAGAAGTATAAACCCCAAAGGATATATACGGAAATGTAGCCCAGTTCATATTTATTATGGGCCAGGTGTTTACCTTTCTGAGTCCTGAATTCTACATAACAAATTTTATGTTTGCAAAACTGTTAGATCAATAAATAATCACATAGCTATAAAGTTAGGATCAATCATCTAATATATCTTCTGCCACCGTACAAGCAAAATGTCAGATCTCTCTCACCATTATTGGACTATCTTTTGGGATTATTCAAAAATATTTTTAGGAGAAAGGAAGAATTTAGGTTCTCCTTCTGCATCTATTCCCTACTCTCATAAGAATAGGGAATCAATTTTCTTGACTTTGTCTAGTTCTTAAGTTTCACAAAAGATTTTTCTAAATATTAGGAGTCTGCCATAAAAAATATCAGAATTTTTTTTTTCAAATTTACCTTAGCAGGGCAATGACACTCTTAGGGGAAGGTAACAGGCATTTCAGAGAAAGCTGCTCAGTACCAGGCCCAGGTACTAGCATTTAATTGCCCATACTAATAACTTCCCCCAAAAAAGAAAATGTGGTTTCTATTTTTTGCTGTTCAAGTATCACTGAAATATCTAAGCTTCTATGTTCTCTGCCTGTAAAGAGGACTTTTTTGCAGTTAACACTGATAATATTTCACAATACAATTTATTCAACTATTCAGGATAGTCTCAGGGTAGAGGAAGGAAATTTTCACTTTCTGCATTTAAAGCAGAGTAATATAAGTAGAATGATAAGAGTTCAAGTCATCTGTCCTCATATCCCAAATCTTAAAGTCAAAATATTTATTACCATTCTGCTGTATCTGTCCTGCAGATAGAGTTGAGAGGTTCTATCTCCAGAATGTTAGGTTCCTTTCTATTTCTTAGTTTCTGGACTCCCCAGGATACAACAGCTAGCCCCATTCTAGTTCTCAAGCTGAATGTAACTTCAAACAGGAAATCCTAAAATTGGATAATTTCAGTTTAACAAGAATAACCTTGTGCACTGAAGTTAATAGGCCCTCCTCGAAGAGTCATTACATACATAATGCAAATTTTCAATTTGTTGTCCAAGTGCAATGACCCAAAGTGCCTTTCCATGATCACTGGATGTTCTGTATATTTCTTCTTTATCTCCTGCTCTCTAGGACAGCACCCTGACTTATCCTTGACATGGACTCTATCAGGGAATAGATTAATCATACTATTCCTAGTCCCAAGAAGAAAACCCACTTTTTCAAATGACACAGTACTTTTATGGAAAATGTTGTCCATTAGCCATGACAATGATACTTGGATTTGCCATTTTTATCACCTTTCTATTCAATGAGAAATCTTGATCTTTATCCTGGTTCTTCCTGTTTATTGCTTGCCTAGGTTTTGTTTATGGTTTTAAATATAGTTTGAATGTTCACTGTTACAAGTGCTGTGCTGAAAGGAGTAGATTTAGGAACAATAAAAACAAAAAGATTTGATCTCTATCCTTTAGAAGTTCAAGTTGACTTTAATCTTTGTATCACTTGCTTTGTCCCTGTAGCTTACAAATCTGCTGTCCATCCGTGAAACTACATTAGATTCCCCAGCACATGTCCTGCCTAAGGAAGCAGAGGACAGATGATTCCTTTTCCATACAGTCTTACAGTAAGAGTTACCAGTTCCCAATCCCCTAAGTAAATAATACATAGATGAGTTTTCTCAAGGGATAGTGCTTACCCATGATATCCTGACACAACGAAATATGTGATACAAATATTTTTATACTAACAGAGTTTTAATAGAGAACTGAAGTAGATGAATTACTTTATTTGTATTAAATATATTAAATAAGTTCTGATATTTATAAAATAAAGGTTCAGTCACTAGAATTCTTCCATTGTGTCCTAAGAAGGAAAGGGAAGGCAGAAGTACAGCTCTTACATCCATGCAATATCTGTCACAGACTATAAATTTTGATACACCCATGAGACAGTATTAAAAATGAATATTGTGTCTTAAGTCATACATGGAAAACAGAATGAATTTTGGCAACTATTATTGCAAAGAACATCATGTTTATGAAGAACTGGAGAACCTGCATAGTGTCCGAGTTGTGTTTAACCCAGAGAAAGAACCAATAAGATCATTAAAAAAATCATTAACCATACATAACCAGTTTTGAGATAGAATCATAATGTAGGAAATTTAATGTGTAATTACACAAAAGTTTATTAGACAAAGGATATTATTTATAAAAAGAAATAAGTCAATGCTATAGATATAGATACACTAGACCCATGAATACTTAGCCATAAATAATTTTTAAATAAATTACAATTTTTATGAAAAAGAAAATATCTTTTTAAAAAGCAACAGGAAGGTAATGTTAAACTTGCAATTTGATGTAGTCAACATAACAGTGAATGATAAATTTTTGTCGTCTCAGTGGTGATTGAAGTTGTTTGAATAATAAAACTACTATAATGCTTTTGTAGCATTTCTAAAAAAATTTTAAGGGAATGTCTTCATTAACTGAAACTAAATGCACAGTTTTTTTCCCATAAATATGAATTGTAATTTCCCTCTAGCCCTTCACACAGCTTGCAATTTTTTCTCTCAAATATCATATTCCACAGAGGACAGAGGCAGGCCAGGCAGGTTTCATACATTTCCCATCTCTTCTGCCTCTCACACAAAAACCTGCATATTCTGAAAGTTTCAGAAAAAATTGTACCAGCTCCTCTTTGTACTTCTGGTGGAATTTAGTTGTGAATCCATCTGGTCCTGGACTTATTTTGTGGTTGGTAGGCAACTAATTGCTGCCTCACTTCAAACCTTGCTATTGGTCTATTCAGGGATTCTCCTTCTTCCTGGTTTAGTCTTGGGAGGGTGTAAGTATCTAGGAATTTATCCATTTCTTCTAGATTTACTGGTTTATGTGCATGAAGGTGTTGGTAGTAATCTCTGATGGCAGTTTGTATTTCTGTGGAATCAGTGGTGATATGTCCTTTATCATTTTTTATTGCATCTATTGAATTCTTTTCTCTTTTCATTTTTAGGGAATCCTCCCTAACTCTATTTATGAGACCAACAACATCCTGATACCAAAACCTTGCAGAGACACACTAAAAAAGAAAACTGAGTCAGGGAGGACTCAAGATGGCACTGTGAGAACAACCCAGGATTGAAGCTCTCGGTTAATGCATGGAGACGGTGAGTCAGGGCTGCATTTCCAGACGGATCTTTGCTGCCCACAGAACGGGGAAATTCCCAGGTATAAAAGAGATGTGGGATGCCAGGCAGAGGTTTTGGCTGGTGCAACCGGGAGCTGGCAGGTGCAGTGGCAGCCCGGGCTGTAGCACAGCAGTGCTACACAGCGCTCCGCACAAAGTGCACTGGTCCAGGGGCCCTGTTGAACCAGCAACCAGAGACTTGAGAGGGCTGAACTTGAGACTGAACAGGACTTGGACAGTGAGCCAGCCCAGGAGATTCCAGAAACACAGCATTTGGGGTAGTGTAGTGGGACAAACAAAATGGCAATTCCAAACATTCCTGGTGGACAGGTTCCCTGAGGGCGCAGCTCCATGTGGGAGGGGTGTCCGCCATTACTGAGGCAATCCGCCCCTACTGAGGTACACACCCATTGCTGACGCAGCCTGCCGTTGCCGAGGCAACCCATTACAACAGAGAGACTCTGCTGCAGGGCATAGCATGTGGCAGCAGGGCGGAGACCGCAGCAGAAGGGCAGAGCCCGCAGCAACAGGGCGAACCTCACACCAGCAGGGCGGAGCCTCGGCAGGCAAATAGTGACTAGACTGCCTCCTAGCTGGGCAGGACAGCACAACAGACACTCAAAAATAAAGCCCCAAACCCCCAGACAGAGCATCAGAGGAAAAAAAAGGTTTTTTTTATGAGTTCTGTTGCAGCAGAATTAAACATAGCAGCCTAACAGCCCTGAATGAACAACAGAGCTCACAGCTCAGCAATTGAGCTCCTATAAAGTACAGACTGTCTCCTCAAGCAACTCCCTGACCCCTCTATATCCAAAAGACTGACATTTGGCAGGCATCATTCTGGGACAAAGATAGCAGAAAAAGAAACTGGTAGCATCCCTCACTGTTCCACAGCTGCTATAGGTGCACCCCAGACAAGCAGGGCCTAGAGTGGACCTCAGCAGTTGTATAGCAAAGGGGCTACACTGGTAGAAGAAAAACCAAGTAACAGAAATACTTCAGCATCAACAATCTGGGTGTCCATTCAGAGACCCAATCGAAAAGTCAGCAACTACACAGACGACAGGTGGATAAATCCACAAAGATGGGAAGAAACCAGGGCAAAAAGAAGGAAAACACGTGAAACCAGAACACCTCGCCTTCTAGAAAGGACCAAAACTCCTCACCAGCAAGGGAACAAAGCTGGACAGAGAATGACTATGATGATATGATGAAATTAGACTTCAGAAGGTGGATAATGAGAAACTTTTGTGAGCTAAAAGAACATGTTTTAAATCAATGCAAAGAAACAAAGAACCTTGAAAAAAGATAAGAAAAATGATGCGAGGAAATTATAACAAGAATGGATGACTTAGAGAGGAATATGAATGAATTAAAGGAGCTGAAAAACACAATACGAGAACTTCGCAAAGCATGCACAAGTTTCAGTAGACGAATAGACCAAGCAGAAGAAAGAATATCAGAAGTCGAAGATCAACTCAATGAAATAAAACGAGAAACCAAGATCAGAGAAAAAAATGCAAAAAGGAATGAACAAAGTCTCCAAGAAATGTGGGACTATGTGAAGAGACCTAACCCACGTTTGATAGGTGTACCAGAATGTGACGAAGAGAATGAATCCAAGCTGGAAAATACTTTTCAGGACATTATCCAGGAAAATTTCCCTCACCTAGCAAGACAGGCCAACACTCAAATGCAGGAAATACAGAGAACACCACAAAGATATTCCGCAAGAAGAGCAACCCAAGGCACATAATCATCAGATTCAACAAGGTTGAAATAAAGGAGAAAATTCTAAGGGCAGCTAGAGAGAAAGGTAGGGTCACCCACAAAGGGAAGTCCATCAGGCTCACAGCAGATCTCTCGGCAGAAACACTACAAGCCGGAAGAGAGTGGGGGCCAATATTCAACATCCTTAAAGAAAAGAACTTTCAACCCAGAATTTCATATCCAGACAAACTGAGCTTCATAAGTGAAGGAAAAATAAAATTCTTTGCGAACAAGAAAGTACTCAGAGATTTTGCCACCACCAGGCCTGCTTTACAAGAGCTCCTAAAAGAGGCAATAAACATAGAAAGGAACAACTACTACCAGCCATTCCAAAACCACACTAAATGCAAAAGAGCATCAACATAATGAAGAATCTACAACAACTAACGGGCAAAACAGCCAGCTAACATCAAAATGGCAGTATCAAATTCACACATAACAATATTAAGCCTAAATGTAAATGGACTAAATGCACCAATCAAAAGACACAGACTGGCAAATTAGACAAAAATCCAAAACCCATCGGTGTGCTGTATTCAGGAAACCCATCTCACATGCAAGGATACACAAAGGCTCAAAATAAAGGGATGGAGGAAGATTTACCAAGCAAATGGAGAGCAAAAAAAAGCAGAAGTTACAATTCTCATCTCTGATAAAATAGACTTTAAAGCAACAAAGATCAAAAGAGACAAAGAAGGCCATTACATAATGGTAAAAGGATCGATACAACAAGAAGAACTAATGATCGTAAACATATATGGACCCAATACAGGAGCACCCAGATACATAAGGCAAGTTCGTAATGACCTACAAAGAGACTTAGACTCCCATACAATAATAGTGGGAGACTTTAACACTCCACTGTCAATATTAGACAGATCAACCAGACAGAAAATCAACAAGGATATCCAGGGCTTCAAATCAGACCTGGAGCAAGCAAACCTGATAGACATTTACAGAACTCTCCACCCCAAATCCACAGAATATACTTCTTCTCAGCACCACATCACACCTACTCTAAAATTGACCACATAATTGGAAGTAAAGCACTGCTCAACAAATGCAAAACAACTGAAATCATAACTAACAGCCTCTCAGACCATAGTGATATTAAGTTAGAACTCAGAATTCAGAAACCAACCCAGAACCGCACAGCTTCATGGAAACTGAACAACTGGCTCTTGAATGTTGACTGGATAAACAATGAAATGAAGGCAGAAATAAAGAAGTTCTTCAAAACCAATGAGAACGAAGACACAACATGCCAGAATCTCTGGGACACATTTAAAACAGTCTCTAGAGGAAAGTATATAGCAATAAGTGCCCATATGAGGAGAATGAAGAGATCCAAAATTGACACCCTATTGTCAAAATTGCAAGAGCTAGAGGAGCAAGATCAGAAAAACTCAAAACCCAGCAGAAGACAAGAAATTACTAAGATCAGAGCTGAACTGAAGGAGACTGAGGCACGAAAAACCCTTCAAAAAATCAATAAATCCAAGAGCTGGTTTTTTGAAAGGATCAACAAAATAGACAGACCACTAGCCAGATTGATTAAAAATAAAAGAGAGAACAACTAAATAGATGCAATAAAAATGATAAAGGGGAAATCACCACAGATTCCACAGAAATTCAAACCATCATCAGAGAATATTACAAACAACTCTATACACATAAACTAGTAAACCTGGAAGAAATGGATAAATTCCTGGACTCCTGTGTCCTCCCAAGCCCAAACCAGGAGGAAGCTGAAACTATGAATAGACCAATAACAAGGCCAAAAGTCAAGGCAGCAATTAAGAGCCTACCACACAAAAAAAGCCCAGGTCCAGACTGGTTCACAGCCAAATTCTACCAGACACACAAGGAGGAGCTGGTACCATTCCTTCTAAAACTATTCCAAATAATCCAAAAAGAGGGAATCCTTCCCAAATCATTTTATGGGACCAATATCATCCTGATACCAAAACCTGGCACAGACCCAACAAGAAAAGAAAACTTCAGGACAATATCCATGATGAACATAGATGCAAAAATCTTCAATAAAATATTGGCAGGCCGATTGCAACAGCAAATAAAAAAACTTATTCACCATGATCAAGTAGGATTCATCCCGGGGATGCAAGGCTGGTTCAACATACGCAAGTCTATCAACGTAATTCACCACATAAACAGAACCAAAAACAAAACCCACATGATTATCTCAATTGACGAAGAGAAGGCATTTGACAAAATTCAACAGTCCTTTACGCCAAAAACCCTCAATAAACTCGGTATTGATGAAACGTATCTCAAAGTAATAAAAGCTATTTATGACAAACCAACATCCAATATCATACTGAATGGGCAAAAACTGGAAGCATTCCCTTTGAAATCCGGCACTAGACAAGGATGCCCTCTGTCACCACTCCTATTCAATATAGTACTGGAAATTCTAGCCATAGCAATCAGGCAAGAAAAAGAAATAAGGGGTATTCAAATAGGAAAGGTGGAAGCCAAATTGTCTCTATTTGCAGATGACATGATAGTATATCTAGAAGACCCCATCGCCTCAGCCCAAAAACTCCTGAAACTGATAAGCAACTTCAGCAAAGTCTCAGGATATAAAATCAATGTGCAAAAATCACAAGCATTTGTCTACACCAATAACAGACTTAAAGAAAGCCAAATCAAGAACGAACTGCCATTCACAATTGCTACACAAAGAATAAAATACCTTGGAATACAACTCACAAGGAACGTAAGGGACCTCTTCAAGGAAAACTACAAACCACTGCTCAACGAAATCAGAGAGGACACAAACAGATGGAGAAACATTTCATGTTCATGGTTAGGAAGAATTAATACCCTGAAAATGGCTATACTGCCCAATGTATTTTACAGAATCAACGTTATCCCCATAAAGCTACCATTGACTTTCTTCACAGAACTGGAAAAAACCACCATGAGCTTCATATGGAACCAAAAGAGAGCCCGCATAGCCAAGTCAATTCTAAGCAAAAAGAACACAGCTGGGGACATCACACTACCGGATTTCAAACTATACTACAAGGCTACAATAATCAAAACAGCATGGTACTGGTACCAAATCAGAGATATAGACCAATGGAACAAAACAGAGGCATCGGAGGCAACACAACATATCTACAACCATAAAATATTTGATAAACCTGACAAAAACAAGCAATGGGAAAAGAATTCCCTGTTTAACAAATGGTATTGGGAAAACTGGCTAGCCATGTGCAGAAAGCAGAAACTGGACCCTTTCCTGACCCCTTACACTAAAATTAACTCCAGATGGATTAAAGACTTAAACATAAGACCTATCACCATAAAAACCCTAGAAGGAAATCTAGGGAAAACCATCCAGTACATAGGAGTAGGCAAGAACTTCATAAACAAAACACCAAAAACATTGGCAACAAAAGCCAAAATAGACAAATGGGACCTAATCAAACTCCACAGCTTCTGCACAACAAAAGAAACCGTCACTAGAGTGAATCGGCAACCAACAGAATGAGAAAAAATTTTTGCAGTTTACCCATCTGACAAAGGGCTGATATCAAGAATTTACAAAGAACTCAAACAGATTTACAGGAAATAAACAAACAAGCCCATTCAAAAGTGGGCAAAGGATATGAACAGACACTTTACGAACGAAGACATACATGAGGCCAACAAACATATAAAAAAATGCTCATCGTCACTGGTCATCAGAGAGATGCAAATCAAAACCACATTGAGATACCATCTCACGCCAGTTAGAATGGCGATCATTAAAAATCTGGAGACAACAGATGCTGGAAAGAATGTGGAGAAAAAGGAACACTTTTACACTGTTGCTGGGAGTGTAAATTAGTTCAACCATTGTGGGAGACAGTGTGGCGATTCCTCAAGGCATTAGAAATAGAAATTTCATTTGACCCAGCAATCCCATTACTGGGTATATATCCAAAGGACTATAAATCGTTCTACTATAAGGACATATGAACACGAATGTTCATTGCAGCACTGTTTACAATAGTAAAGACCTGGAATCAACCCAAATGCCCATTGATAATAGACTGGATTGGGAAAATGTGGCACATATACACCATGGAATATTATGCAGCAATCAGAAAAGATGAGTTTGTGTCATTTGTAGGGACATGGATGAATCTGGGGAACATCATTCTCAGCAAACTGACACAAGAACAGAAAATGAAACACCGCATTCTCACTCATAGGTGGGTGATGAAAAATGAGAACACATGAACACAGGGAGGGGAGTACTAAACACTGGGGTGTATTGGCGGAAAAGGGGAGGGCTAGTGGCAGGGGGAGGTTGGAAGGGATAGCCTGGGGAGAAATGCCAAATGTGGGTGAAGGGGAGAAAGGAAGCAAAACACACTGCCATGTGTGTACCTATGCAACTGTCTTGCCTGTTCTGCACATGTACCCCAAAACCTAAAATGCAATAAAAAAAATTAAAAAAAAAACTATGGGCCAGTAACCATGATGAACATTGATACAAAAATCGTCAATAAAATACTGGCAGACCGAATCCAACAGCATATCAAAAAGCTTATCCACAACAATCAACTCAGCTTCATCCCTGGGATGCAAGGCTGGTTCAACATACACAAATCTATGAACACAATCCATCTCATAAACAGAAGCAAAGACAAAAACCACATGTTTATCTCAATAGATGCAGAGAAGGCCTTCAACAAAATTCAACAGCACTTTATGCTAAAAATTCTCAATACACTAGGTATCAGTGGAACATATCTCAAAATAATAAAAGATATTTATGACAAACCCACAGCCAGTATCATACTGAATGGGCAAAAACTGGAAGCATTCCCTTTGAAAACTGGCACAAGACAAGGGTACCCTTTCTCACCACTCCTATTCAACATAGTATTGGAAGTTCTGGCCAGAGCAATCTGGGAAGAAAAAGAAATAAAGGGTATTCAACTAGGAAAAAAGGACATCAAATTGTCTCTATTTGCAGAGGACATGATTGTATATCTAGAAGACCCCATGATCTGAGCCCCAAATCTCTTTCAGATAATAAGCAACATCAGCAAAGTCAGGATACAAAATCAATATGCAAAAATGATAACCATTCCTACACACCAATAACAGGCAAACAGCCAAATCATGAGCAAACTCCCATTTTCAATTGCTACAAAGAGAACAAAATACCTAGGAATACAACTAACAAGGGATGTGAAGGACCTCTTCAAGGAGAACTACAAACCACTGCTCAGGGAAATAAGAGAGGACATAAACACTTGGAAAAACATTACATGCTCATGGTTAGGAAGAATCAATATCATCAAAATGGCCATACTGCCCAAAGTAATTTATAGATTCAATGCTATCCCCATTAAGCTACCATTGACTTTCTCCACGGAACTGGAAAAAAACACCTTAAACTTCATATGGAATGAAAAAAGAGCCTACATAGCCAAGACAATTTTAAGCAAAAAGAACAAAGCTGTAGGCATCATACTGCCAAACTTCAAATTATACTACAAGGCTACAGTAATCAAAACAGCATGGTACTGGTACCAAATCAGATACATAGCTTTTAAACTTAAAAGCTTCTGCCTAGCAAAAGAAACTATGATTAGAGTGAACTGGCAACCAAGAGAATGGGAAAAAATGTTTGCAATCTACCAAAAGGGCTAATAATCAGAATCTACACAGGACATAAATGAATTTAGAAGAAAAAAATAATTAACGACCCCATCAAAAAGTGGGCAAAGGATACAAACAGACACTTTTTAAAAGAAGATATTTATGCAACCAACAAACATGTGAAAAATGCTCATCATCACTGGTCATTAGAGAAACACACATCAAACCACATTGAGATACCATCTCATGTCAGTTAGAATGGCAATCATTAAAAAAATCTGGAGACAACAGATGCTGGAGAGGATGTGAAGAAATAGTAACACTTTTACACTGTTATAGGGAGAGAAAATTAGTTCAACCACTGTGGAAGACAGTGTGGCGACTCCTCAAGGATCTAGAACTAGAAATACCATTTGACCCAGCAATGCCATTACTGGGTATATACCCAAAGGATTATAAATCATCCTATTATAAAGACACATGCACACATATGTTTACTGTGGCACTGTTCACAATAGCAAAGACTTGGAACCAAACCAAATGCCCATCAATGATAGACTGGATAAATACAGTGTGGCACATATACACCATGGAATATTATGCAGCCATAAAAAAGGATGAGTTCATGTCCTTTACAGGGACATGGATGAAGCTGGAAACCATCATTCTCAGCAAACTGACACAAGAACAGACAACCAAACACCTCATATTCTCACTCAAAAGTGGGTGTTGAAGAATGAGACACCTGGACACAGGGAGAGGAACATCACACACCAGGTCCTGTTGGTGGGTGGGGGAGCTAGGGGAAGGATAGCAGGGGGTGTAGAAATTGGGGAGGGATAACATTAGGAGAAATACCTAATGTAGATGACAGGGGGATGAATGCAGCAAACCACCATGTCATGTGTATACCTATGTAACAATCCTGCATGATCTGCACATGTACCCCAGAACTTAAAGTATAATAAAAATTTAAAAATTAAATAAAAATTTAAGAAAGGAAAAAAACTCTACTTGTTCTGAAATACACTGGTGACATCCACCTCTGCCCTTCTTTACTACAGTCATCTACGGACTCCCTAGTCTCTCTTATACCAATGAAAATTCTAGCCCAAAATTCAGTCTCTCTCTCCTCTATTAGTCTTTTCACTATTTTTGGTAAATTCAACATCTATGTAGATCAAAACAACATCTTGTATTTTCATTTCCTTCACATTCTGACTGCTAAGAACTATTTGTATTACTTTATCTCAGGTAACCACTTCCACGCTCATTACAGATAACTGCACACCTGTGGTGTAAAATGTTTTGATTCTATCATTGGTACCTCCTATTCATGGTTACTTGCACCTTCACTTTCCTTCTTCTTCAGCTAGTATTCAAACACAAATGTTGCTTTAATCACAGAATCACCCAACTTGCCTCTCTCTTTCCCTTCATCTAATGTACTTTCCAATCTACTAACCTATTGTTTTATAAGATTTAAAGATATTTTGACTGTGGGACACAATACAATCACATTCAGACATATGAAAGGCAGAATTTTTGTCACCTTCATTTTGTCACCTTCAGCTCCAAGCCAGAGAAATATGTCAGGCAGAGTTGTGCAGTGTTGTACCTTGGTGCAGAGTAACAGCAAGCTAAAACTATGATGAGACACTTGTGTATGGCAAGTGGGGTAAAACTAGCTTGGTTTTTTAGGTTCTTCATGGGTTGGTTAATTTGAAAAATCTTAGTGAATTCTGGACATAGAGATTGTTCTTAGTTGTCCAGTACTTTGTCCTGGGGTGACTAGGCAGGTGTATATCAGCCTGGAGTGAGAGACAGGTGAGAAAAGTGGTTGTGGGTTATGGACTTAGCAGCTAAGAAAATAGGCAGGCCTATAGCCAGGCCCTCAAAACTGGATCAACATATCTCTCACCATATAAAAAAAGTCAGCTTAAAATGGACTAAATTCTTAAATGTAAGGCCCAAAATTATAAAGCTATAAAACATAGGGGAAATTCTTCAGGGTATTGCTCTAAGTAAAGATTTTATGAATAAGACTTCAAAAGCACAGGCAACAAAAACAAAATAAGTCAGTGGGACTATATCAAACTACTGAACACCTGTACAGGAAAAAAAAATCAACAGTGAGCAGACGACATGTAGAATAGGAGAAAATATTTGCAAACTATTCATTTGACAAAGGATTAATACCCAGAATATAGAATAACTTAAACAACTCAACAGCAAGAAAAAATTTTTGTTAAAAATTGGGCAAAGGCTTTAAATAGACATTTCTTAAAAGAATTAAAGATGGCCAACAGAAAATTTTCAAATGTTCAACATTACTAGCTACTGGAGAAATACAAATCAAAACCACTACAAGACACCATCCCACCCCAGTTAGAATGGTTATTAGCAAAAAATGAAAAATAAGAAATGCTGGAGATGATGTGGAGGAAAGGTAATTCATATGCTATTGGCAGGAGTATAATTTGTATGGTCATTATGGAAAACAATATGGAGGTTTCTTAAAAAGCCAAAAATAGAACTACCATGTGTCCCATCAATTCCTCTACTGAGCATTTATCCAAAGGAAGGAAATCATTGTATTGAGGAAAGATTTTTTTCCCCATGTTTACTGCAATACTATTCACAACAGCCAAGACAAAATCAACCTAAGCATCTATCAGTGAATAAAGAAAAGGTGATACGTTTGAACACACATACACACACACACACACACACACACACACTCCAGAATAATATTCAGCCACAGAAAGAAGGAATAAAATCTTGTTATTCATAGCAACATGAATAAGCCCATAGGACATTATATTAAGTAAAGTAATTTAGGTACAGGAAGATAAATAATGCATGTTCTCACTCATATGTGAGAGATAAAATAGTTCATCTCATGGAAGTAGCGAGCAGAATTGTTATTAGAGGCTGAAAGGGGAATAGGGGAAGGCAAGAAATAAAGAGATTGATTAACAGATACAACATTATAGCTAGACTAGAGGAATAAGTTCTAGTTTTTGTAGCAACATAGAATGAACACAGTTAACAAAATATATTATACATTTTCAAAAAGCTACAAGAGAGTATTTTGGATGTTTCCAGCACAAAAAAAAGATAAGCGTTTGAGGCAACAAATATGCTAATTCTACTAATTTTTATCATTACACATTATGTACATTTATCAAAATATCACTCTGTATTTCATAAATATGTACAATTATGTGTCAACTAAAATAAAACAAAATTTAACACTGAGTGAAAAAAGCATGCACGCGCGCGCACACACACACACTATAATTACATTGAGGTAAATATAACTTTTCACCAACTTCATGCTTGAAGACAAATCTACAACTCTTCTTCCTCTCCTACCTGATCAATAAAGGTGGCATCCTTCTTAAGCCTCATGTCCCTTTCCAGTTACTACCCCAGTGCTCTGATATTCCTTAGGCTATAACTCCTCAGAGTTTTTTTCATGGTCTTCACTTCCATTCCTTTCTTTCTTTAACCCATTCCTTTAGTAATTAAACCTCATTATTCCTCTGAAACTGTTTTACTTTGGTCACCAGTGAACCCCAGATCACCAAACATAATGATTT
The DNA here is from genome assembly GCF_049354715.1 of Callithrix jacchus. Taxonomy (NCBI): domain Eukaryota; kingdom Metazoa; phylum Chordata; class Mammalia; order Primates; family Cebidae; genus Callithrix; species Callithrix jacchus. The sequence continues at coordinate 138,255,710 of NC_133502.1, read as the reverse complement.
TCTTACCTTACTCTACCTACGTGCTGCACTTGAGATCACTTTCTTCCTCTTTACAGACTTTCTTCACTGGGCTTCTAGAACATTCCACTCTTGTTTGCTCTCTACTGCTATTTATCTTCCTCCTGTTCTACCTCTAAATATGGCAGTCAAGCTGGGTTCAGCCTTTGTCTCTAGATTCTTCATAGTTTCCTTCGCCCCTTAAGTGATCTCATCTTATGATTTTAAATGACATCTGTATGTTCTTGACTATTATTCTGTACTTTTTTCTCTTATTACTCCTTTGATCCTCAAACATAAATCTGACTGCTTACTTGTCATCTCCATTTTCTATTAGGGCAGAAATTGTTTGTTGCCTACTCCAAAGCCACCTTCCCTTCCTCTTAGTATCACAGCTTTGTTCTGGTACAGTCAAACATTCACTGACAGCATGGAAGCTGAGTCAACTCTTTTATGTTGGTGCATGGAAATTGGTTCTGCCATTGAGAAATTAAAGTGAATCTACCTGAGGAATCTCTCAGAAAGGTTTGTAAAATAAAAATAAATGGAAAATGAATAAATGAAAAGAAAACCTCCATTCTTAGTCAGTCCCCCATTCCATTTCCTCTTCCTGAAAAAGGGTGTCTCACACTTGTACCATAGCAGCCATCTTGTACAGCAAGGAGAAGGCCAAGAGAACCATACAACATATTTACCCAAAATGCTGACACTGTGGGGTCACCTCTCAACCTCAGCAACATCTCCTCTTAATAATGGACCTCCTAAAATTCACTACTCTGATTTTTGTATGTGAGGGTGAGAAAGAAATAAAAAACAAAAAAACAACAGAACACTCCCTGTTTAATTAAATCTTCCTCAGATATTCTCTTATTTTGGATAAAGCAGGGACTAACTGATATAAATCTACACACACTGGCACAATTGAACTTAACATTTCCTAAGTAAGATTCTGTTTTCCTAATCCCTACCAAACAGGTTTGGGTTCCCACAGAAGATCCTGAAATGAGAATTTGAATGCAAGTATTTTACCTGGAAGATGATCCCAAGAAAAATTGTTTAGGGAGTGGAAAGTCAGATATGCAATGGAAGGCAACAAATAAGGAGTATGTAATCAAGCTGATTACCACTGAAGACAACTAAAGCAAAACTTCATGGGGAAACTCTGGTAAATGGTGTTAAAATCATTCCTTGGAGGTATTCCAGCCTCAGGATGAAAAAGCTGGTGTTTGTATATGGGCTCCTATAGGCCATTGCTTGAGTGCTGCTGCCTGGAGTGATAATTTTCTGGCACGTCAAGTCTGTCCTGTACGCAGGCAGAGCAACATTTATTGGCTTCCAAGAAAACCCTTAGGCAGAAAAAGAAGCAAATCCTTACTGTTAAAATTTGGCATCTAAAATCCAAAAGATATAGATAGAGAACCAACTGTGTCTGCTTTGCTAAACCCCCATGCCCTGATCATTTCTACTGACAGTCTACATTAAGTTCACTCTGTGATATTATCGACTTCTTCAAAGAACTAACCAATCAAGTATTTCTTCAGTAACAGAGTATAGGAGAGTTAGTAGAACAAGCTACATTAGTTGCTGTTTTAGTTAATTCCCAAGGCTGCAAGTTAAATTCATCATCTTCTGAACCCTGGGTTCCATGTGCTGTTCAGGCTAAGCATAATGCCTTTTCTTAGTTATAGTAGTCATAGAACGTGGAGGCCCCAAAGGAGGCCCAGGAAGTTGTCCTAGTTCTATGTGTTATCTCCTCTAGCTCATTATGAAAAAGCAGGCTTATCTTCCCCTGATACAGTCAATTATTGATAGAACTCCTTTCTTTGACTGCTGGTCTCCTGGCATGAGGATCCCAAACTAACTAGATAGTAGTATGAGATGGGAATACCAATTTCTCCAAGACAGAAACTGAAAGTGATGGTAAGTGAAGTCATTCCTATTTGGTTCTTGGATACATGTAACTTACCTATTGAAAGCATAGCACTGCATAATGGTGGTCATTACAAAATATATCCTCCAGTTTTAAAACTAGTCACCCAAACTCTCAGAGTATCATTCTTAAATGAGCATCTTGGCTGTGTCTTTAAGAGGCCATTCAATGTTCCACTAGATTGGCAGCTTCTGTCAATTCAGTATGTGGGTATTTTTCTCTAGACAGTGGTTCCCATGTTCATATCTTCATTATCACACATCTTTCATTATAAATGGGTCCCCTGGTCCAGTACAATATCTGTAACATCCCATGCTGATGATCCAAACATTCTCTGATTCTTCCATGCTGTTGTTTGCCAAGATGCTGTCAGCAGGGAAGGCAAACTCATAAAAAGGATATGCATCAGTTCCAGTGAGGATGAATAGTCTCTCCTTCACCTTACCAAAAACTGATTCATTGGGCCCCTCAATTGATGGTGCCAAAAGTAGGGCTTGGCATCAATTCTTGCTGTGGACACCCCATGTAAGGAGCTGATGCATGGCCCCTACTTATACATGTAGGGGCCATCCCTCCATCCCAGACACCATGATTATTCCACTCATTTTTTCACCAAGATGGCCAAAGGTGGAGACTGGCTTATTTTCTCCTCTGTGCATGTCTTCTGATGTGTTTCCAAATACTAGACCTACATTTTATATAAGATTCTATGTAATCAACATTAATACCTGTGTTAGACTTTGCTCTTAACTGAGTTTTACATGTTTCTAAATAAATTCACATTTCCCTTTACATATTTCTAAATAAATTCACAAACAAATGGAGAAATACTCCATGCTCATGGTTAGGAATTATCACTATAGTGAAAATGGCCACACTGCCAAAGTAATTTATAGATTCAATGCTATCCTCATCAATCTACCAAAGACCTTCTTTATAGAACTGGAAAAGACCACCTTAAATTTCATATGGAACCAAAAGAGAGCCCACATAGCCAAGACAATCCTAAGCAAAAAGATCAAATCCAGAGGCATCATGCTACCTGATTTCAAACTACACTACAAAGCTTCAGTAATCAAAACAGCATGGTACTGGTATCAAAACAGAGATATAGACCAATAGAACAGAACAGCGGCCTTGGAGGCAATGCCACACATCTACAACCATCTGATCTTTGACAAACCTGATAAAAACAAGCAATGGGGAAAAGATTCTCTTTTAAATAAATAGTGTTGGGAAAACTGGCTAGGAGTGTGCAGAAAGCAGAAACTGGACCCCTTCCTGACACTTTATACTAAAATTAACTACAGATGGATTAAAGACTTAAACATAAGACCTAACACCATAAAAACCCTAGAAGAAAACCTAGGTAAAACCATTCAGGTCATAGGCATAGGTAAAGACTTCATGACTAAAACACCAAAAGCATTGGCAACAAAAGCCAAAATACACAAATGAGACCTAATTAAACTCCAGAGCTTCTGTACAGCAAAAGAAATAATCATTAGAGTGAACCAGCAACCAACAGAATGGGAAAAAAATTTTGCAATCTATCCATCTGACAAAGGCTAATATCCAGAATCTACAACGAACTAAAACAGATTTACAAGAAAAAAATAAACCCATCCAAAAGTGGGTGACGGATACAAACAGACACTTTTCAAAAGAAGACATACATGAGACCTACAAACATATAAAAAATGCTCATCATCACTGGCCATTAGAGAAATGCAAATAAAAATCACATTGAGATACCATCTTGCGCCAGTTAGAATGGCAATCATTAAAAAATCTGGAGACAACAGATTCTGAAGAGGATGTGGAGAAATAGGAATATTTTTGCACTGTTGGTGGGAGTGTAAATTAGTTCAGTCATTGTGGAAGACAGCGTGGCACTTCCTCAAGGACCTAGAAATAGAAATTCCATTTGACCCAGCAATCCCATTACTGGGTATATATCCAAAGGTTTATGAGTCATTCTATTATAAAGTCACATGCACACGTATGTTCATAGTTGCACTGCAATAGCAAAGACCTGGAACACCAAACCAAGTGCCCATCAACGATAGACTAGACAAGGAAAATGTGGCACATATACAGCATGGAATACTATGCAGCTGTAAAAAATGATTAATTTGTATCTTTTGTAGGGACATGGATGAATCTAGGAACCAGCATTCTCAGCAAACTGACACAAGAACATAAAATTAAACACCGAGTGTTCCCACTCATAGGCAGGTGTTGAACAATGAGAACACATGGACACAGGGAGGGGAGCATCACACACTGTGTTCTGTTGGAGGGGGTCAAGGGAGGAACAGCAGGGGGGTGTTGGGGAGGGATAGCATGGGGAGAAATGCCCGATGGAGGTGACTAGGGGATGGAGGCAGCAAACTGTATTGCCATGTGTGTATTTATGCAACAATCCTGCATGGTCTGCGCATATACCCCAGAACCTAAAGTACAATTAAAAAAAATTAAAGAAGGCTTATATGCAAATGTAATAGTAAGTGGACAAATATAGTTAAGAATAAACAAATATAGCGGATAAAATACTGTGAGGTAGATATTGCTTCTATTGACATTGATGGGCCTGCTTAAAACCTTATCTATGAATGTCCATACTGGAAAACTCAAAGGGGAAGTGTTCAGGAATCGGACACCTCATTTTTCTGAACCCTGAGCACTTCCTCTTAGATTACTTGATAGAGAAGATGACATTAATGAAAAACCACAAGTTTCCTGCCACAGAGTTACAGAAGTCTTATGAATATTATGTTACAAAATACTTAGCTGGATGACAAAGGTAAAGTAGTGCCTCTTTGTACTTAGGAAGCGCAATGATCAAGCTTCACCCATACACAGCCCCTTCTGTGACACCCCTTCTTCTCTCTGCTACCCCTGAGTGATCCCAGCACAATCTCTGCCTCCCACTCTGCTCTCCCTTCCTCATGTGCTAAACACCAGGGCTGCTGTCCAGAAATGACCTGTCTTGTTCTCCAAGATAATCCTTGCTTGTCATGGCCTATTTCACTCTAATAAAAGTGATCTATGCACATCTTTCTCTACACTGCACATGAAAGCACCTATTTTTCTTCTCCATTAAATCTTCTGAATGAGGTTACCCCCTCTGCATTTCAGTCATTATCATTTCCATGAGCAGGCCTGGTTTTCCTCCTCAGAATGAAACTGCAAACTTTCCATTGTCATATGATGTATTTGGCTCTGTATTATCTGTCAATCAATCTTCTTCTCCAGGGTATGAATTATTTTTTAAGGATGGATAGAGAAGGTTATTAAATGTGATAATAAACTTAACCTTTCTCAGCCCATTCTAGTTGAAGCTATATGAAATCACATCCTTTTACTAGCCCCTTCTCTTCTTTTGAAAAATAATAAGATTTGCCTGAGATTTAACAAGAAAATCAGCATATGTAAATGGTTTGTGTATTTGAAAAATAGAAATGCCAGAGCAGACCTGTGTTACTTTGGAATATGCAATGAGGCAGGAAGGAGGCTCATCTTACTTCTGGTACAAACAGGATGTTGTTCAAATGCCAATTAGGAGAGGGAATAAAAAGAAGAAACTTTAATGGTGCTTCTGGGAGACCTTGACACAAGAAATAGTGTAAGAATCTTAAGCTGTCTTTTAAAGTTTAACATATCATGTGCTGCCTTAACATCTTGGAGCCTCACAGGGCCCCAAGGGCATAACTGTGAGTTCTCTCGCACTGTCCAGAAATACTTCCCACCTGGCAGGAAAGGGTCTTTCCCTGGCTAGTTCTCCATCAGCTAGACAGCTGCATGTGATCCATTGGGTCCTCAGTCTAATTGTAATCACTTCCCTGAAATATTGCAGAATTATTAAAATAAGCCAATCATATCCAACCACAAAACCAGGTAGCACATCATCCTCTTGTTACTGCAAGGCCTGCCTCCTACAGCACTATTGGCTCACTCTTCTCTCCAGTGCAACCTCCATGTGATGTCCTCCTATGGAATGTCAGTATATGTGACTAATAAATTGCTGTGAACTCATCTGTCCATTGTTGGATGTCATGTTTCTGGCCACCTTGGATTATTTAAGATGTGTATCCCTCCCTCACCAACAAGGTGAACAATAGGCAATCAAAACACAGCTCATACCTGGAAAGTCAGGTATTGAAAAGTATGTAACTTTTCAATTGATCACTGTTGCTAATAAGTGGCCAGGTAAAAGATGTATATGGACATTAAATAATTATGTACAACCATTATTGTAACCACAGCATTTTGCAAAGACACATTAAACAGATTAGAATGGTTATTAAGTGTTATGTTATTAGAATAGTTAATAAGTGGCCAGGTAAAAGATGGACATTAAAGAATTATGTGCAACTATTATTGTCACCACAGCATTTTGCAAAGACACATAAAACAGATTAGAATATTTATTAAGTGGTATGTTAAGAGAATAAGAGGTAAGTACAGAGATAAAAGGAATTTAAAAACAAACAAAAAGGGGGCCTCAAATAGAACATATGCAATAATATGTTATGAATTGAGGTCAGGATAAACCAACCCTCCCTATTTGAGAACTCCCTGCCCAACATAAAACAGCAATACATGAACATGGTGAATGTGTGTGCACATTTAAAATGGCTGCTTGTTTTCTATATTGGAAACCTATTTATTTTTATATACCAATTTTGTGACCAGCAACATTATTGATCTATTTAATGTTTCCTAATAGCCCAAGGTCCTTTTCTAGGCTAGGGACTGCCTAATCATCTGCAAATAATGATTTTAATCTTTTTCCTTTTTTTTTCAGTGTACACCTTATATTTCTCTCTCACGTAATAAAAATGGCTAGGACATCTAGAACAATGTTAAATAATGATAGTGCCTCTCTTTGTTTCTTTTATGAGAATGCTTCTAGTGCTTCATGAGTTAAAACAATTTACTTTCCTGAATATTTCTAGTAAATATTCAGCATTATACTTAATTATGAAACAATAGAAATATGCTTATATTCATACTAAAGGATTATTTTGTTAATATATGTTTTCTATAAACTAGAAATGAGAGTTTGGTTTATTACATGTAATTTTGTATCTCTAAAATTAGTTGTATATCTTTTCTGCTTTGGCCTCTTCTTGGAGTGACACATCAGATTTTATTTATACTATTGTTAGAATAAGCATAGTCTATTTTATAGTATAAAATGCATGCAGTCTAATTCTGTGCTGTTCTCAAGTTAATTTGTTGAGGAGTACTACTACTATATGAACATGCAAGTCTAATGACAGAGAGATAGGCAAGAAACTTTGGGTGGCCTGTGTGTGGTGTTCCAAACTCATTTTGCCTCCCAAAAAGTAATCCCTTAAGAAACCAGCCCAGACTTCAACTACATCTCCCCCAGAGTGCAAATCACTATTAAAGCACGTTTGCTTGTGGTACAGTTTTATTTCTGTGCAAACAGCAGCACTGGTTTCTGTTTCCCCAAAGGGACCTGTTTTTACACTTACATTTGGTCCTAATTATGAACTGCATGATATATTCAACTGTGTTTACATTTTCTGCCACATTCTATGATTTGTTCAGAATTTTGATGTTTTGGAGAAATTACTTTGATATAAAACCTGTAAGCTCTGTGAAGGCAGGAACTTCATTGCCTCTCCACAGCCTTCTTAGAATAGTGCTCGGTGCACTGAAAAGACTCCATAAATATATGATATTTGTGTTTAAATTTGTCTTGAAAATTTGTTTTTATTGCAGAGGTTATATGGTTATATCTTTAGAAAATATTAATTAGGTGGAAAACTGTCTTCTAAATGCTGTAAGGAATACTGGTAAGAATACTTCCTTTTATATATTTTAGATATAAGGACATTAAAAGTGCTTCCATGGCTTAATTAAGATTTTATTCCTCTTTAAAGTGAACAAAGCATTTTAATATATTATATCAATGTATTCTCACCCAAACTCTTTGATGTATTGTTAATACCCTATTTTAAAGATAAAACAGATGAGTATCTCAGAGGTTGGGTAATTTACACAAAAGTGCTGATTTGGTAATCCCTGAGAAACACACTCAGAATTTTAAGTCCCAGATATCTGAATCTTCCACTAAATGTGTATTTTTTTTAAATATCCGTGCCCCTTTTATATTCATCTCCAAACATACTGATAAGCAAATCTTATTTAAAATAAACACTAATGTCAATATCAAAGTTAAAAGGATAGAGAAGAGTATAAAGTAAGTTTTTGGTTTGAAGCAATTACATGGAGGATAGTAAAAGTATATTATTTGAAGATAATGAGTATATTCTGAGATGCTTTCAAATGAAATAAAAATAATGTTGAACAATTACGGTGAAGAAAATCATGCCAAAAAAATGAGACAATGCATTTATAAAAAGTCCTCAGGTAGAGGATGCATTTTCTCTTTGCTTTCATTATAGCTATATAATTAAATACTCAAAAATTGTTTGACCAATGAGAGAATAAATAATCATAATAATTGACCTTACTTCCAGTTTTTTGTAAAACATTTAGAAAGTCATGGTAAAATTTCAAAGTGTATATTAAGTTTTCAGGTATTTTATTTTATTAAAAATTGTCACTTAGCTGCAATTCACTTAACTGTTGTTCCCAAAATATCTCACTTAGAAGTCACCTTTCACTTATTTATATATTCTTAAGGAAGGGTGGATGCACAATTCTTGTCATATAGGATTTGATGTTTAGCTCTTGAGTGTCTGTGATTTTTTGGGGGGACTTTCTGCTCTTAGGGTTCCCATCTGAGAAATTAGAGGACATCTGTGATGGTTATTTTATGTATAACTTGACTGGCTATGGGATGATCATGTATCTGATGAAACATTAATTCTGAGTATGCCTGTGAGGATGTTTCTGGAAATTAGCATTTGAATTGGTGGACTGAGTAAAGCAGATGGCCCTCCCCAATGTGGGTGGGCATCCTCCAATCCACTGGGAGCCTAAAGAGAACAAAAAGGTACATGAAGGTGGGATTTGTCCTCCCTCAGCCTGACTGCACGAGCTGGAACACTGATCTCTTGCCCTCTGTGTTCCTGGTTCTCACACCAGACTACACCACTTACTTTCCTAGTCTCCAGTGTGCTAGAGGCAGGTTATGGGACTTCTTAGCCTCCATAATTACAAACAGTAGGCCCATTAATACCTTATAGTAAATTTATCTCTCTGTCTCTCTGTCTCTGTCTCTCTCTCTCTCTCTGCATGTGTGTGTGTGTGTGTGTGTCTGTCTGTCTGTCTGTCTCCCTCTATATGTGTATACACATAATTCTTTTAGGAGAAATAGACTAATACAACCTTATGACAGTGACTGTTGATGTGACCTTTCTCATCCCTTATACACCTCCTAAAGAGGTATCAGTAAAAATCCAGACTTGGTCCAGTCAATTGGAGATCAACAAACTTCACTTTAGATGTGGTAATTAAATATGGGTACAGATACACCAAATAAAGAGAAATTAGTGTCATCCTACTTAGAAGTATATGATCTCAGAACTGAAAGGAAATGTACAGTTAGTTTACTCCAACCACTCACAGAACGTGTAATGGTATACTATAACATTCCATGGAATGATTTGGTCTATAATTATTTTTATCTATAAATATTTATTTCATTTCATTTGATGTTTTAAAGACATAATTATTTCTTATTTTAACAAGCCAAACAGTTCAAAAGTGTAAAGTTAATAATCTGCATTGTGTTCACACTGTCTTACAGTATTAATCCCTTAGAGTAACTATGATTAACGATTTGATCTGTATATTTTCACATCTTTATTTATGGTCTTAAAAACATTTACAGACATTTATAAGTACTTTCAAGAACAAGTCATTCTGTACTTGGGTATGAAACCCTAGAAACTGAGATGTATTTTAATTAATACTCTAATTGTTTTTATTTTTTAAATGTTTTATTTAAAAGAAACATGCCTTTTGAGTTTATGTAATGCCCCACTCAATATAAAGGAATTGTAGTTTGACTTAAACAAGATTGTAATTATCACAATTTTACAAAGCAGAGTTTGCTTTAAAATATGTTAAGTAAAAATTATTATAAAAATATTTACCATAGAATCACATGGTTTTATACTACTATACAACTTATTTAGGATCAAGAAAAATATTCAGTATTGTTTTATCAAGGCAGGAAAAAAACAAGAAAGAATTGCAATAATAATTAAATGTGATAGTGAATTTCAGGTGTCAGCTTCCGTGGATTAATAAATACCAAGACAGCTGGTAAAGCATTATTTCTGGATGTATCTGTGAGACTGTTTCCCAAGGGGATTGAGAGGAGATTGTCCCCAATGTGGGCAGCACCATCCAATAGCTGGTGGCCAGACAGACCACAAATGGCAGAGTTAGAGGAAAGGTATATGTTCTCTCTCTCTCTCTCTCTCTCTCTCTCTCTCTCGTTCTCTCTCTCTCTCTCTCTCTCCCCCCGCTCCCTCTCTCTCCCTCTCCCTCTCCCTCTCCCTCTCTCTCTCTCCCCCCACCTTACCACCACTGTCCACCATTTCCTTGATGCCATACTACCACCACTACCACATGGTTCTCAGACCTTTGGCCTTGGATTCAGGCTTACACCATCCATGGTTCCAAAGTTTTCAGACTTGAACTGAGCCCCAGGCTACCAGCTTCCCTGGGTCTCCAGACCTCTGATAATCTGTTATAGGACCTCTCAGCCTCTATAATCTGCAAGCCAATTTCTATATCTCTGTCTCATCTATCTATCTATCTATCTATCTATCTATCTATCTATCTATCTATCTATCTATCTCCTATTATTTCCATCTCTCTGGAGAACCCTAATATAATCACTGTATTTATTAAATTTATAATTTCAATGACAATCCAAGGAAGTCTAAATTTACATAGAATTAGCAAAAGTTCAGAGATATTCTAAAGAACATGAGAAAGTCATATTTCTGTATATCAGCAAAATTTGATTCAAATTTACAATTAAAATAGACTGAAATCAATAGTCTTAGTAATAGCAAACAAAACTAGGTACTTAGCCATAAGTTAAATTAAATATATGCAAACTTAAATGTAAAACATTTTATTAAAATATTTCTTAAATTTACTTTTTATAGACACAATCTCACTGTCTCCCAGGCTAAAGTGCCATCATGTGATCATAGCTAACTATAATCTCAAACTCCTGGACTCAAAGGGTCCTTCTACCTCAGCCTCCTCATTATCTAGGACTAAAGAGCTATGCCACCATACCCTGAGAATTCTTAAATTTTTTTAAAGATTGGGTTTTGCTAGGTTGTCCAGGCCAGCCTCTGACTTCTGGCCTTAAGCAATTCCCTTGCCTCAGCCTTCCAATCTGCAGGAATTGCAGGCATCAGCCACCATGGTCAGTGCTGAAAGATTTTTACGTAATTTCTGAATAAACAAATGTACCATGCTCTTGGATGAAAAATATTAAAATCTTATACATGTGAATTATTAATTTATAAAATCAAAATCTCAACATTTTGTTTTCCTTTAGAATTTCCCAGTTATTTGATGTTTATACTGAAGACTAAAGGGCTAAGAATAACCAAGACACTCTTTTTTAAGTTCAGGCATACATGTGAAGGTTTGTTAAACAGGTAAGCTTGTGTCATGGGTGTTTGTTATATAGATTATTTCATTACCCAGGTACTAAGCCTAGTACCTGTCAGTTATTTTTCCTGATCTTTTGCCTTCTCCTATTCTTTACCCTCTAAAAGGCCCCAGTGTGTGTTGTTCCCCTTTGTGTGTCCAGGTGTTCTCATCAGTTAGTTCCCTCTAATAAGTGAGAATATGCAGTATTTGGTTTTCTGTTTATCTGTTAGTTTGCTGAGGATAATGGTCTCCAGCTCCATCCATGTTTCTGTAAAAGACATGATCTCATTCGTCTTTAATGGCTGCCTAGTATTCCATGGTGTGTATGCACCACATTTCCTTTATCTAGTCTATCACTGATGGGCATTTGGGTTGATTTCATGTCTTTGCCATTGTGAATAGTGCTACAATGAACATACGAATTCATATACCTTTATAATAGAATGATTTATCTTCCTTTGGATATACACCCAGTAATGGGATTATTGGGTCAAATGGTATTTTTGTCTTTAGCTCTTTGGGGAATGGTCACACTGTCTTCCACAATGGCTGAAGTAATTTACATTCCCACCAACAGTGTATAAGCATTCCTTTTTCTCCACAACTTCACCAGTATCTGTTATTTGTTTACTTTTTAATAATAGTCATTCTGACTGATGTGAGATGATATCTCATTGTGGTTTTGATTTGCATTTTTCTAATGATCAGTGTTGTTGAGCTTTTTTCATGATTGTTGACCACATGAATGTCTTCTTTTGAAAAGTGTCTGTTCATGCCCTTTGCTCACTTATTTTTTATGGTGTTGGTTGTTGGTTTCTTGTAAATGTGTTTAAGTTCCTTAATGTTGCTGGATATTAGAGCTTTGTTGAATGTATAGTTTGAAATTTTTTTCTCCCATTCTGTAGGTTGTCTATTTACTCTGTTGATAGTTTCTTTTCCTGTGCAGAAGCTCTTTAGTTTAATTAGATTGCATTTATCAATTTTTGCTTTTTGGCATCTTTGTCATAAAATCTTTGCTCATATCTATGTCCTAGACAGTACTGACTAGGTTTCCAAGACACTCTTACAGAGTAAGGTAAGAGGAAGTGGTGGTATTAACACTGCCAAATCTCAAGGATTAATGAAATGACTGAGATGGCCTGCTATGTAACATGTTTAGAAAAAAAGAAGCATTGCAACAAAAATAAGAGAATTGTATGTGGCAGATTAACAATAAAAGAATAGACTGTATACTAAATCATTCTGCTGTGGTAATTGCAGATATTTAAAGAGAAAATAATTAAATTCTGACTATTTAAAAAAATTTGGGGAGGAAAATCTTTTGACTATTTTAGAATATGTTTGTTGTTAAAGTGAGCAAGAAAGCGACAATCATAGAATAAATTATTGATAAATTTGATTACTTCAATAACTTCTATACATCAAAAGTTTATCAGCCAGGTGCGGTGGCTCACGCCTGTAATCCCAGCACTTTGGGAGGCCAAGGCACGTGGATCACGAGGTCAAGAGATTGAGACTAACCTGGTCAACATGGTGAAACCCCATCTCTACTAAAAATGCAAAAAATTAGCTGTGCACGGTGGTGTGTTGCCTGTAATCCCAGCTACTCAGGAGGCTGAGGCAGGAGAATTGCCTGAACCCAGGAGGCAGAGGTTGTGGTAAGCCAAGATCACACCATCGCACTCCAGCCTGGGTAACAAGAGTGAAACTCTGACTCAAAAAAAAAAAAAGTGTATCTAGAGAGATACTAGACATTATTTACTGAACCCAAGAGAAGCATACACACTTGAAAAAATAAACAATATGGAACTATGCATTGTAGTATTGCTTGCAATGATAAAAGACTCAAAATAAAACTCAGGATATATCAACAAAAGAATGGATATATAAATTACAGGATATTCATATAGTGTGATGGCATATAGTAAATAAATTTTAGCTAAATGTTCAACATGAATAAATGTCAAAAAGAAAATACTGAATGAAAAATCAACCTGTAGAATAATACTTGCGGTATATTATTCACATAAAGAGTAATACTGTAGAAAACAATGACACATAATTTATGTTTCTTCACAGATAACAGATTTCTTAAAGGTGTTAAAATATTCTAGAACACATTAGACACTAAACAAGACATTTTTTTAAAGGTGGATGAGAGAAAAGTAAGAGTAGGAAATGTTAAATGTTAAAATTTGATAGAGCTGTGATGGGTTAAATGTGTGTTAAGGTTTTTCTCTATGTTTTATCTGCATGTTTGAAAATTTTCCCTTAAAAAAAAATCCAAGATGGCAAAATTTTACTCCATGTTTAACAGTAAGAAGACCAATTGCTTAAACTGTACAGAAAATAAAGTATTCAGCATATATTTAAGGATTTTAATGTGTAACATCACCATATACTTAAAAATAAAATGAAATTCAGCATGAATAAATGTTCAGAATATGAGATAGACGCTGAAACCAAGACTCCACTGTGGGGTTGGTATATTTAGGTCTCTTATCTCAAACTCAATTCAGGGCATACTAATCATTAAATGGGATAGTATTTCATGTTCTATTTAAAATACTTCACCAAAGAGATATATAGATGGCACATGCATGCATGCATGAAAAAATGCTCAATATTCTTAATCATCATGAAAATAAAAATTAAATTCACAATGAGATACAATCACATACCCACCAGAATAGCTTAAGGAAAGAGTATTAGGTTGGGGATAAACTGGAACTCTAATTCTGCCAGAAGGAAGGTAAAATGGCATAATTTTGAAAGGCATTCTCCAACTATTTTAAAAAGTTAAACATGTACTTGCTATATGCCCCAGCCACTCTTACTACTAAGTATTTATTCATAAAAAATAAAGTATATATTCATACAAAGTCACATGCATAACTGTTTACAGCCTCTTTATTTGTAAAAGCTTCAAACTGGAAACAACCCAAATTTCTCTTAACAAGCAGATTTTTTTAAATTGTGCTATAATATGTAATAAAGATACTACATAGTAATAGAAAGAAATTAACCATTGATACAGTGAACAGCATTATTGAATCTCAAAATCATTACATGGAGTGAAAAAAGTCAGAAACTTTTTTCTGAAAAGGGTACATACTATATGATTTTAACATATAAAATTGTTATGAAAATGAATCTTCATTTACAGAAAGCAGAGAAGTGTTTGCTATTTTACAGTGGTGAAGAGAGGGATGGATTACAAATGGGCACAAGAAAACTTAGAGGAGAAATGGAAAAGTCTATTTGTTGTTTTGTATCGATGGTTCCATGAATATATGTATACATTAAAACTCATCAAATTGTTCACTTTAAATATGTGCAATTTATTGCACACTAATTACACTTCAATAATCCTTTAATAGTTATAACTTGTTCAATAACTGATAAGATATCAATAATAATATTTACCATTCAGTATGCTAACTTTTGCTAGGAATAGTTTTCTGCACTTCTCAGAGTGAATAGTTTTCACATCCTATTTCAGTACACATTTCTCCCATCACCACTCCAACCCCCTACCCACCCAAAAAATAGTGCCTTGAATGCAAGTAAATTTTATCAGATGTGATCCTAAGAAACAAGAAATGTAAAGGAAATTGGGAAGAGCCAAAGAGGGAGAGGGGAAAGCCAATCTACATCTAATTGCTGTGTCTCAGTCTCTCTAGAGATACCTACAAAGCTTTCAGTGTCCCCCCGCACTCTATGGTGTGTGCGCATGCCATATCCATTAACTTGTCTCCCACAGGCCTCCTACATGGTGACATAGCTCATGACACACCTGGTGAAGTTGAAACAAGACCCTTATCAAGCCATACCTCTTTGCAGTCAATAGCTGGGAGCAGTAGCTAGATAGATAGATAGATAGATAGATAGATAGATAGATAGATAGATAGATAGATAGATAGATGATAGATAGGTAGATCGATAGATAGATAGATAGAGAAATGAGACATGATGCCTAAGGCACATCTTAAGAAAATAAGTACTTTTATCACCCCCTTTTTAACAATGACTGAATCATTAATTGGAGAGACACAATAACTCTACAAAAGTTACATGTTTGCAAGCAGTGAACTTCATTCCAATACTGAGCATGATCTTAATAAAGTTAATTCATTTCCTATCCATGATATCCTGGATCTCAGTTTCCTCACCTGCAAAAATGAATTTCAAGTCAATGTTCTCATAAAATATTTATTTATGTTGGTAAAATACTGATAATACAGAAAAGCTAAAATCTTTTGTGACCATCACTCCCAAATTTTACTTTTTCCACAGCATTGGCCACTATTGTTTCTTAGATACATATGTTCTCAGATTATCTCAAAGTATTTGCCTATATGAATGTGTGAGTATATATATGCATTAACAGAAGTTTATACACAAATACATACACACATCCATTTATATAGTCTAGTTATTGAAATTATGTGTGTGTATTTAGTCATACATGGTATTATACAATGCTTTCAAAATCTTACCCTGTAACTATACACATAGTCTCTCATTATTTTTTATTTCATCTCTCATCATTTTTTCCTTGATATTCCATGGTGTCACAATATCACAATTTAATTGGTCTTATTGATACTTTTGGGTGTTTTCAATTTTACTGTTTTATAACTGTTATACATTTTTCTGTGTACATGTGCACTAATTTTAACAGGACCATAACAAGAAGTAAAAGAGCTGTGTTTGAGTATACAGTCTTCATTTAAATGGAATGAATACAACCAAATTACTCTTTCACCTATCCCTAACTCTGTAAATGATAAATAATGTAGTAATGAGAATATGCACATATCACATCTTTGTCTTATTTAGCAATATCATCTTAGGGACATTACCTTTATAAAGAATTGTATATCTTGGGACACAAGTAAATAAAGAAAACATTCCTTCTGTGCAGTACTACATTTAATTTCTAAATAAGTATGTGTCTGGTGTTAATGCTAACTCACTTTGAAGTGATAAGAAAAATGAGAAAGTCAGTCTAAATAACAGTAATTCAGCTAATGAATTGCTGTGTCACATCACTATCAACCAGGCTGAACTTATAGTCCACTTTAGGTAGCCACATTTCACTTATGCTTGATGACTAACATTCACAGAAGATGGACAGTCAGCTTAAAAATTATTGGTGTCCTCCAGACAACAGGCTACAGTAGAGCAAAAATTACACCTGAAAGCATTACCTAATTATATGTGAAAAAGGGACTATTAATGACTACAAGCAGAATTTGCTCAAACGCAGTGAATCTTTTTCTGTAGGACAATAATACAATAAAACATTTCTGATATTTGCTCTTCTGCACACCAAAATAAATTAATGTCTTTAATTAAGTTTTTCTCTGTTTACTTAATTGAGTTTATCTTCATTAACCATATATTAAGAGACTATTAGAATGAACTTAAAACCAAGAAGAAATAGAATAAATTCTTTTCAAGTTATTTTCTGTATTAAGCTACATAGAAATTTATTGTTTTAATTGTTTCTTAAATTTTTATAAAGCCTTCTCTAAACAAAGGATGCACTTTCTTAAGAGTAAAAATTTTTACTTAGCTTAATTTAGCTGATACAATATCAGTCTGTTTTTCCCGATATAACATATATTTTGGAATTTGTGACTAAACATGTTTTCTTCATTATCTTTGACACTATAAAGAGCAGAGCCAAACATGCATTTCTCTTTCAATACCTGTAGAAGAACTTCATGATGTGCATATTGTATATGATTATTTTCTACTTACATATTATATCCTGTTGCAAAGCCTTTTATCATTAATATTCTAAATTATTACCTCAAAATACTACAAGTAATTATTAGAATGAAGCTATACTTGTGATTGACTGTATTATTGACCCCAATTCTTCATCATTTTCTATATCCACACCTTGTTATGTGACTTTGGACCTTCTCCCCTTCACTTTGGAATGAACCATGTATTGTGGCAGACAAAGTATTTTGCTTCAGGTTTAAGCCTTCAGAGGTTTTATCTGTTTCGACATACATTCTTGTGTTTCTGTCAAAGCTATTAGAGGACTATGGCTGGAAAATACACTGGTCCACTATGAATGGGAAATACATAAAGCAGACCTGGTTTCAAAGACGTAGGGCATGAAACAGTCTCTAGCTGTTGTAGCTTAGATTAGCTGACCCAGAATCATGTAAGAGAGTTTAGCTGTGATCAAGGGAGATACAATAACCCCTGTTTTATTAAGATCCCCTGTTAGCCCTCAGGATAGTCAACTAAATAAATTGTTAAATTTCACTCACTTTTTTTGATTGTTATGCAATATTTTCATGACAGTAACTGATGTACACATCAATATACAGTCTCTGTTTAAAATATCTATATGGCTATCAGATTCATCTGATGTATACAGCTCAAATTTATATTTATAAGAAGGAAAATAGATTAGAATTTGGGAATATGCTTTCTTTTAAAAATCATTTGATGTGAAAGCATTATATTACAAATGGTGAGAAAGAAATGTTTCCCACATTTCCATTTGGAAGAGTTTTTGTACCCCTTCTAATCGTTTCTAATAAAGGCAATATCTATACTGCCTTGTCATATACATAGGCTGTTATATCTAAAACAGGTATCATCAGTATAATCTGAATCTGTCTTCTCTCTTTATTTCCATTGTTGCATCTTCATACAAGCCATAATTACTGCTTATGTGTGACTCCTAGGAGTCCCTTCCCAGCTACTCTTGCCCCTCTCTAAAGTATTATTAATTAATTTGTTCAAAAAAAACATAATCAATCCAAGCAATGCTTTAGAGTCTGGTAACATACCAATGAAAATAACAATCAAAATACCTACACTTATTGAGTAAAAACTACTGAATAGAGACAGACAGCAAATAAGATAAACTAACAAGATTGAACATGTTAGTGAAGGAGGTATTATACAGAAAATGAATGCAAGAGTGTTGACAGGGGTGCAATGCAATGCAATTTTGGAAATGGAGAACAGGGAAGCTCTTCTTAAAAAGATTACCAAGATCTGTTTGACATAAGGGAATACACTATGTCAAAATCTTAGGAAGAGCATCCACAGGCAGTGGGAATAGGGAGGGATTAATCCTTAAGTGGGAGCAAGAACTCAAGGAAAATCATAGAGGTTAATGTATTGAGTGAGAGGCAAATAATAAGTGTAGTATAGTATTAGGGTAGGATATCAAAAGAGTAGCTAGGGACAAAATTGCACGGCGCCCTATAGGAAAGTGTAAAGGACTTTGGTGTTACTTGGAGTGGCATTAAAAGTCATTAAAGAGTTTTTTTTCTTTTTTTCCGAGATGGAGTTTCGCTGTTGTTACCCAGACTGGAGTGCAATGGCACAATCTTGGCTCACCGCAACCTCCACCTCCTGGGTTCAAGCAATTCTCCTGCCTCAGCCTCCCGAGTAGCTGGGACTAAAGGCATGCACCACCATGCCCATGTAAGTTTTTGTATTTTTAGTAGAGCCGGGGTTTCACCTTGTTGACCAGGATGGTCTCGATCTCTTGACCTCGTGATCCACCCACCTCAGCCTCCCAAAGTGCTGGGATTATAGGCATGAGCCACTGCGCCCAGCCCATTAAAGAGTTTCGAGCAAAGAGGTAATATAATGTGATTTATGTTTTACTAAGAACATTAGCTTTCCTATTTCAGGGACACTGAAGGCTAGTGAATTCATGAGTGATTCAGTCAAGAGAACAAACACCATATAAGGAACTTAAGACAAAGGAGGTTCAATTCTGGGACCTGATTACTAAAAAGTTGAAAAGAATACAAGATCAAAGCAAAGAAGCAGAAGTCACCCAGCGATTTCCATACCTTGCCTAGTGCTGAAGGAAGCAAAGGGAAAAGGTGATGTTACCATCGCCTGCAGCGTACTTGCTACTGACACTCCTACTGCTGAAGGTTCGGGCACCGCAGCTAGAACCTCCAAAGATGACATAGAGCCTGTACTTACTTACTATTGCCTATGCTGTTACCCTTGATGGGCAATTTAGAACCACTTCCTGCTGCTGAATATGCCTCCAGAAGCAGAAAGAACACTGGCCTCTTCCCTCTTTCCAAATTTCTAATCCCCCAGCAGTCCTTCCAAGTAGCTAAATATATGCAGAAGCCAGGTGGCAAGGAATTTGGGGAAATGCAATTTTTAGTAGTCAAGTTTTTTTTTTGCACATAGCCAAACAAGGTTGGGAAAGAATGAATACAAGGGAGAACAGGCAAATGACTGGCATAGAGGGAAGGGGTAGAATAAAAACTATCGCTTCCTTGTGATTTCAAGTTTTGTGAAATTTTAGAGGATAAACGAGGTAAATCACAAGAAATAAGTAACTATATTCCTATGGTACAAAGTGGGTCAAAAGCAATTTTCAGTAATTCCAGATAGCCAATTATGTTAATAGTCATGACTGTTAAGACCAAAGAGAAAATATATAAACCCTAAATTTCAGTACGTATAAATGTAAATTTTATTAAAGCATATTCTGTCCTAAATACCTCCCCCTAGTGATCAAAACTATTGCAACAATCTAGGAGAAAGGTAAATGTGACTTAGAAGTAGAGGGCACAATAAGAAGTGGTGAGACTATAGATATATTTTAAAGTATTTACATACAGATTTGATAAAGCAACTGAAGGTAAAAGTCAGGTATCAGATAACAGCACCTAAGCATTTTGTAACTGTAAAAAACATTTGTAACTGTAAAAAACAGAGTGTCATTAATTGATATGGGAAACATTTCAGGAGTAGCAGATTAAGAATGAGGGAGAAAAGATAAGGACATCCATTTAGGATACACTAAGTTTGGGGTATCTATGAGATACCCACATAGAGATGTTGAGTGGGTAATTAGATGCATGAGACTGGAGGTTGTCAAATAGAGGTCTGGCATGGAGATAAAAATTTCAGTGTTGTCACCATATAGCTAGCACTTAATGCTATGAGATTGGATAAGATATTTAAATAAGTGAGGGAACACCACTGAGAGAAGTGGTTCAGTGACTGAGCTTGATATATTCTAACGTTAATAGGTCATGAAATGAGAAGGAATTAGCAACAATATATGAGAAAAAGTGACAATGTTGTCAAAGAAAAACATAGAGAGTGGTAATGATAAAGAATGTAAAACTATTGTACATTACTGAATATAAATAAGCAAAGACTGTAGGAAGAGAAATGTTTCAATTAAAAGTCCAAATATTTATTACCTTCTTTTCCTTTTGCTTTAAGCATATCTCTCTTAAAGCATATGTAAATCTTATTTCAAATGCAGCTCATTTCCGTTTCTAAAGAAAGAGACTATGTAAGAATTCTATATGTGCTTAAATTCCTCCATGGGGAAAAATTATATTCTTAAGTATATTTTTAAAGGTATGAAATATGAAAGCTCGTTAAAATTACTATAACTGTAAAAAAATTAAGAAGGAAAATGAATTGTTATAGAATAGAGACAAAAGGATTAAGTAACAGTATCACTGCATACCTCATCTATAATATGATTCCCTATACTGTTTAATTGAAGAATTGAGTTCATGTCTCCACTCAAACCAATGATGATTTAATTTGAGAAACAAATTTATTGTTAATGGCATGTGGAGATAATCCTCAGGGATTTAAAGCAATGAAGCAGACAATGTGTCAGGCAGTTTTATTGATTTCAAGACATAGAAAAATAATTCAAATGGAGAGTACACAGAATCAGGTTGACACCTGGTCAGTGATGTAATGGTGCATAAAACAAGGGGTTAAAACAAAACTGTAAGTCAGTGTATGCACATATAAACGCTTGTTTTATGGTATTAGAGTTCCAAAAGTGTTTTGGCTTAGCAGTGAGAGTTTTTTTTTTAAAAATTGTATTCGTATCTGACCATTATTTTCTGATAAATTCTAATAAAAATTATACCCCTCTTGGCAAAATATGTGCTTGATTAGAAGTAAATGTGTGTGTATGCACAGGCATGAGTAAGATAAATGGGTACTTACTAGCATTGTCCTCCCAACTTCTAGGATGCACCATTTCTGTTGATATGACATGAATTACATAGGTATGATACTCAAAATTTCTTTCTTTTGCTCCATGGCCACCACCTGGAGCCACCATTAAAGTCAACTATCCTATAGATTTATTCTTAATGGCTTGGAAACCTAAACTAGAAAATAAAGAAGGATTTAAATTAATTCAGGGCCAATAGTAGAAAAGCAGTGTAAGAAAAATCTAACAGGCCTTTAAAAAATACAGTATTTGCCTAATATTGTGTTAAGTGCTGTAAATAAAAAGATGAAAAACCACAATGATCTACCATTAAAGAGATTGCAGCACAGCAAGGAAATATCATAGGCTGTCCTGCTGGTGCACAAGCGGCGTTGATTTAATATATGAAGATTAGAATGCCATTAAATTAATAACTAGAGGCTCTTGAGGTAGGATGAAGCAAGATATTTGTTCTCCCTAGTATTTATTGACAGTGATAGAATGGACCAGTGTGTCAGTGTGTGTAAAGTAAGCATCTAGCCCTTACAGCTAGTCCTAAAAAGGAACTGGGGCTGTCATGTGTATAACCAGCCCATAAATTCCACTCATATCTTCCCTGCCTTTTCAGTCATAAAGAAAGTAAATTATTCTTAACTTGTTCTGTACTTACTTTTTTTAATATCAAAATAGTTTTTTGATTTACAATTATCTGACAACTAAGTTATTGAGCATCTTTTCATTGGTCATTTATATATTCTTTTTTAATTGTATTTTAGGTTTTGGGGTACATGTGAAGAACATGTAAGATTGTCGTATAGGTACACACATGGCAGTGTGGTTTGCTGTCTCTTAAATTGATCTTCTGTAATGGTTCTCTTTTAAAATATATTTTTAAATTATATTTGGTTACAATTATAAAGTATTAGGTATTTATGATGTAATGTTCAGACTGTGAAGTAGGAGGGAGAAAAAAACACTCCAATATTCAGAGAAAACTAATACTGACATATTCAGTTATTCATTTATATTTTCAACAAATATTACCAAGGGCCTACTGTGTGCAACACATAATAGCCTTCTGGATTTTTCCTTGCATTAATATACATAAAAATATACCTTTCACAGAATTACAACCATGTTTTGCTCTCTGTTACATAAGTTTGTATTTTCACTCATCAGTATGTGGTAAATATGTCGATTATTATTAAACATTTTTGTTAAATCTATTTAAAAATTCAAGATCTTTTGCTAGCATACTCCCTCACAATGTGGACTGTCCAGAATTCCATGCCCACAAGGAATGGCTGTGTCTACTGGCATGATTTTTTATGTCAAAAATTAAAAATATTAGCATTATAGTAGCAGTACCTAGTACAATGCCTGGCACATAATGTTAAATAATTAATGAAAAGAGAAAGAAATAAATTGTCCAGGTGAGCAGCTGGAATGTCCTGAACCATGGCAGTAGTGGGGCTAGAAAGCTAAGATGCCAAAGGTTTACAAAACATCTGAAAGTGGAAATGAACACCCTGTTCACAGGCATCTGTCTATACTGAGATACTCCCTCAGTAACTTCCTTCCTCACCTCCACCTCAAGTATTCCAGCCAATCACATTTGGGGAGCTTGTTCTTCTCCTAAACAGAGGTCTGTCCTCGATATAATTTAAAAATTTTTGATTCTATTTCTTTTACTGGATTCCTCTGCATTGCACACGTAAACTTTCATGTCTGACCTATTATCTGCTTTGAAGGATAAAACGGATGCCGCATTGATGCTCAGCATCAACACGAGTGCTGGTTTCTAGCTACGTCCTCATTTTCCACAGCTGTGAGTTCTCCCACTTACCCTGAGAAATAGGAGTGATGTGGGAAACAAAGAATAGGCTGTAGTGTCAGTAAGCCCTACACATGAATCTTAGCTTTACCATTATTTATACGTAAGACAGGTTTGTCAACTTTTCCTATCCTAGGCATCATCATCTATCAGAATTAAAATAGATAATGTGTGTCTGCTATACAGTGAAAGGCAACTAATATTTATTCACTTGCTCTCCCATGATTATCATTAATATCAGGAGCTATTTGCCGTACTGCCAGGTTTTTCCCCTCAACTTTATTATTTGGAATCAATCTAGTGAACCTTATAACTTCCCGCTGCCTACACTTCCAACTCAGTAGTAGCTTTTGTAAAACTGATTCACTACATCCACATGAAATATTACAAATATTGCCTTAAAAATGAAAGCAAATTATAAAAGGCTAATATGCCAAAGAAACAAATTGGATGTATTTTTAGAAGTGATTACACAGATTTCATATTTACCTTCTAAATCAAATAATTTTAGAGCACATGCTAATTAAAATTATAACTATGTTAGTGCCTTTGTTCTATTTTATAACTGTCAAGAGAAGAGCATGATTAATACCATCATAAATTATAAAAAATGTTTGAAAAAGTTCAGTTTTATCATGTCTTATCCATCTATTTCATATTACATTTTTATCATTTTAAGTGTATGTTTTACATGCAAGCTAATATTCAGAATAGGCTTTGTTCATAGTGTCAGATGATAATATATGTATGTGATTTTGACTGTCTTTGTGTTTTCTTTAAGAATATGGAAAATACACAAGAATTTTTTCTGATACTTTTTATTTGAATGTAAAAAATTAATTATGAAAATTTAGTGAAGGCTCATGGAACTAATTATCATTTAAACATCTTATTAAATACATCTTGAAGTTAGAAAATACACATTTTTAAAGAGAAAAAAACTCAGTAATAGTAATGGTTAATTCTATTGGCCAATTTAAATGGGCTAAGGGATGCCCACATAGCTGGAAAAACATTATTTCTGGGTGAGTCTGTGTTTCTGTAAAATACTAGAATTTGAACTGGTAGACAGGTGAAAAAAACCACTCTCACCAATGTGGATGGGCATTATCCAATATGATCACTTTCCACTCCCTCTAATTCTCAGGCCTTCTACATAAAATTATACCACAGGTTTTCTTGGTTTTCCACTTTGCAAAAGGCAGGTTGTAGAAATTCCAGGCCTCTATAATCTTTGAGCCAATTCCTACCACACTTACACGTGCATGTGCACACACATATATCATATCAGTTCTGTTTCTCTGGAAAAGCTTGACACTACAATGATCTGATGCCAAAAGCACAAAAGAGTTTTTGAGAGTTGAGCTAATAAAATTTTTTCATCTTCTGTAAAATTATTAAAGGTCATCTAATATGCATTTTATTTAAAAACTACCATAAAGATAAGACTTTTATAACTGAAAAAGTACTCAAACTTTTAATTTTAATTTTCTAAAAGGGTGAGTGAGCCTTAAGGTGATGCAGCTAATTGCTGAATAATAGCATACATAGATAGAGATAGAGCTATCAATACAAGAATGTCATTTCTATTTATATAAAATGACTGTACCAATCTGGGGGAGAAGCAATAAGTTCATTTAACAGGAAGCATCCTTGCTTCCTGATGCATTCAGGCTAGAGTTAACTTTTCTGTGCTTAAAGTCAGACTCTTCCTCTTTCTGACCTCATTCTTAGTGTCCTTTAGAAATGTTTTCTAAATCTTTCCCCCTTCCCAAGCTTTCCCCAAGGTGGAATTAATTGGGATGCTCTCCCTTAATTATTGGAGAACTCTGTTTGTTTCTCTGTAATGCAGTTTGCATAATGCAGCATTGGCTGAGCCTTCCATCTATCTGATTACATTCCCCTGGATAGAGTCATAGCTGCACTCACTCTTATGTTTAAAATTAGGCAAATATTTTACTATTTGGTTTGATTTCTCTCATTTTTATATTTACTTAGCTTTTTTTCTCTCCCAGCTGTCTCAAGTGCATTTTTTTAAATTAATTACTTTAGTTCATGTTAACCTTGGTGTCTGTATTAGCCCATTTTCACACTACTAATACAGACAGACATGAGACTAGGCATTTACAAGAGATAGAAAATTAATAGACTCACAGTGCCACATGGCTGGGAAGGCCTCACAATCTTGGCAGAAGGTAAAAGGCATATCTCATATGATGGCAAACAAAAGAAGGATGAGGATGAGGTGAAAGGGGTTTCCCCTTATAAAATCATCAGATCTCATGAGACTTACTACCACAAGAAGAGCCGTCCATGATTCAATTTTCTTCCACTAGGTCCCTCCCACAACACGTGGGAATTAAGGGAGCCACAATTCAAGATGATATTTAGGTGGGGAAACAGCCAAACCACATCAGTGCCTTTCTTGCTCCTACATAATAAGTTTCTCCTCTAAGCAATATGTCTCCCTCCCTCAACAGCATAATAAATTGTTCATTATTTTCACTTTTCACTCAAATAGTTACTTAATTTGTGCTCCCACCAAAAGTTTATGATAGTATGTGTTTTCCTATATTCTGCTAGAACTACATATTTTCAACCTTTTAAAAATTCTAACAAACTGATATATTAAAATAGTATTTCATTGTTTGTTTGAATATAAACAAACTAAAGTTGAACTTGGATATAATTACTGGGAAGATTTATATTTTCCACAACTTTTTATGTATGTTGGTTGTTTTTACTTTTCTCAGAATTATTTCTCATTCTTTGCCCTTTTTTCTATTAAATAATTTATATTTCTTTTCCAACAAATGTTTATGAGCTTGTCAGAAATAAATGTTGGAAATTAGACCTTTGTAATTTTAAGAAAATCAATGTCTCTGTGACAAAGTTTGGTTAGGTTGTTTCCTGGAATGGAGGGTGCCATTTTAAAAGGTAGATCTTTTTTTTTTTCCTAAAATAGTTATTTCTTCCTCGTCCAGATTATGAAGAAAAAAATAAAAATAGTAGTTTCTTTCTAATACATTGTTATAAGTCTTTTTTTTCTATGGTTTTTAGAGCATTTTCTTTCTAACTTCAGGGACATTAAAAATTCTTACAATCGTTTGTCATTATCTCCATTAATATTATCTTTGTTTATAATATCTGTTGTGCCTTACTCTTTGTTTCTAATCCCTGAATTCCATGCAGTTATCTCCAGACTTGTCTTTATGAGTAAATTAATGTTCAAGTATTGCTACTCTGTTCCATGTTCTTTATAATTTTTTCATCTTGTGTTGTTTTGATCACACTTTCTCATCTTCATTTACATATTATTCCACTCATATACACACATACTCTTTTTTGCATATGCACATATACAAATAGCTTAAAATTTTCCATTTTATTTAATTTACGTCCTCATTAAGTTTAATAACATAAAGTAGCCTCAAGAGATTTCCTTTTTTATTTGATTGCTTTGTTACAGTTTGGTTTTGCTTTAAGGCTAGAGCTAATGTCTTTCGGAGTTGACCATTATTCGGTCTTTGGCTTATGCTGTATCTTTTTAAGATGAGATTTTGCTATGGTTTATTCAAGAAGTTTTAATGGACTTTCTGTTTTTTTTTTTTTTTCCTTTGCCAATTCTTAGACAACTCTATCAGTGATATTCAAAAATCATGTCTCAAATAGTTAATTGCAACTCAGTACAATGATAACATGAAAATATACGACGATGTATATGTTCACTATCAGCTCATGAAAATAAAATACAAAATAAAAATCTTCATTCCTGGCATCAAGATAAAAAGCTGACATGCATTTTATTTCAATCTTTATATTCGTTTAGAACCCTTGACATAGTTCAATTTTTACCCTGAGAACAGTAGGGGGGATAACTGTATTAATGGTGTTATTTCTAAAATATGTTGATTCCAGTCAGCAAAACTAAAACTTTTCTTGAGGCTTACTGAGAGCATATGGAAAATTAGGGTTTGGTCATTAATCATGGACTATTTTTTCTCTCACCTCAGCCTCATTGTGATTAGCTGCCAAGACTGCATATCTCTTAGTGTATACTTTACATTCATGAATCATAGGGGATCAGGAGGTGGAAAGAGTAAATTTTAAGTGAACTGATACTTAAAGAATATAGCTGGTCTCCTTTGGAAACTAACATGTTATTTCATAGAAAAACGCAGTAAGTATTTTATCTTTCTGGTTAAATGGTGGTACTTATTTTGCTAGGCAGTCGTTTTGTCGTGGTTATTTAGACACATTTTTAAATTATTTCAGACGATATAATTTGTTTCCTTTACCTGACAGTTCAAGATGTTCTGAAATAACAATTACTGTGTCTATTGGTTTTAATAGTCGTTAATAATATTTTGATCATTTAACAATTGAGCCAATTCCATGACTGAGTTGAAAAATAAGAAATTATGACCTCATTTATTTGATTGCTAGCTATTCTTACTCTTATAAAAAAAATTTTTTTAAGGCCTAAACTAACTCTGAGGGTAGAAATTATTGTTTTCAATAATTAAGATCATTCTCATCATAAAACTGAGATCTTGGGCAAATCTGAACATAGGCCTGGTATCTATAGCAGCCATAGCTCTTCAAGAATTTTTAGTTGCAACAATTAAGAACATTAGTTTGTCAACCACAAGTACTCAAATTTTATTCTAGGACTAAGGCCATACCCTATCTGGTCCTTTTCTGATTTCTGATTTCTTACAAAAACTGTATAACAAAGCTCAGTTTTGAAAGAAAATTCATTCTGAAGCTCAACTCATCAGATTCTCAGTAAAGATCATGCCCAAAGCAACACTTCATTCTTGCCTTCATTTGAAATTAATTTTTTCTATCAAGCACAAAAAAACACTAACTAAATATTAGTCTAAAGAACCACATATTGTTCAATTTATGAAATGTTTACTTTTTTGTAGCTAAACAGAAAATGAATTCTGACTTTTTTTTTTTTACAAATTCTATTGTCCTTTTTTAATTTCAAAAACATTTTCAAATCATTTTACTTCAGTTATTCTTGTCTACCCATCTAGGTGATAAGATCCTTAAGGACAAATACAACTTCAAATACCGTTGTTTTCAATGAGGCGAAGTTTACATAAAATACAGTTATCCATTTTAAGTGTACAAGTCAGTTGCATTTAGTACATTCACAGTGCTGTGCACCCATCACCTCTATATTATGCTGGTGTCAGCTCTGGCTATTAATCTGAATAGGACTAAAGGGTAATTCTAAAAAGTAATTGCAGTTTTTGGCTTTAAAAGTAATAGCAAAAATTGTAATGGCTTTTGCACCAACCTAATCATACCTGTTCTGACCCTGAAACCTCTGCTGGTCTTTTTCTCATCTCATGCCTTGGCTTTAGTCTTAATAGGGCAGTGTCTAGGCATGGGCTCAGCCTTGGGCTTGGCCATGACCTCAGGCTCTATTGTCTAGTCAAAACCATTACTTGATTTGGTTCCTTTTCTTTTTTTTTTTTTTTTTTTTTCTTTTTGACTCTTGCTTAAGCTTCAGTAGCCAAGCCTTAGCATCAGTTTCGGACATCAACTTTCTGGCAAACATCTTCGTTTCAACCAATGGCTAAGTCTCGTATTGGCCTGTCCAGACCTCCATCTGAGTCAGTGCCTCTGTCTTGACTGAGTCCCTGCCACTGAGCTCAGTCTCCTCATAACTTTCTCAGTCTGTAACTCAGTAGCATATATCAGCACCAATCCTTAGTGTTATTCAGCCCAACCACTGAGAACAACCCATTCAACATGCACTGCTAACGGCAAGGATAGAATGCAGAGAGAGGATCTTTCAAGGTGGGATAAAGGGTGTAAGTGAGGATGTACATCAGTGGATAGTGGCGATCTTCAGGTACTCAAACTGGCCACCACTTATTGAAAAAATACAATGTCAGTGTAGAATTCTTTCTTTGTTCAGTTTTTACTGCTCAATGTTTTGCAGTATGTGAATGTGTGTGTGTGTGTGTGTGTGTGTGTGTGTAATCAATTTTATTTAAAGGGAAGAACTTCTACAAATAACATAGAAGGAATTAGGTATCACATTATCAAATTAGCTGAAATGACTCTACGATTATGTTTCAGTAGAGATGTTTCAAATACGTGTTTTTAAACACAGAGGCAAAAACATGAGCCTCAGAGATTAAATAAGATGCTCAATCACAGGCAAGATGTCCTTAGGGAAGGAATGTTTCCAGGGAAGGTGAAAGAGATGTTGGAGGAAGACTACCAGTGTTGTTGTAGCTGTTTAAGTTGATCACACTGGATAACTGAGTCCCCACTCAGGGCTTTAGGTGAGATTGGTCTAGAACATCAGTCTTCAATATGTTTTGCTTGTACATCACAAAATAATATTAAAAATTGATGTCCCATTTTTAAAACACATTTTTGAGTTGTCCGGTCACAATTATTACTGTTAGTTGATGTAGTTTCATATTGTTAAATACTTTTTTTTTTTTTGAGACAGAGCATTGCCCTGTTGCCCAGGCTGAAGTGCAATAGCACAATCTCAGCTCACTGCAACCTCCACCTCCTGGGTTCAAGGAATTCTCCTGCCTCAGCCTTCCGAGTATCTGGAATTACAAGTGCCCGATGCCACACCCAGCTAATTTTTGTATTTTTAGTAGAAACTGCGTTTCACCATGTTGGCCAGGCTGATCTCAAACTCCTGACCGCGTGATCCACCCTCGGCCTCCCAAAGTACTTGGGATTACAGGCATGAATCATCACGCCTGACCAATGCTGACATTTTGTAAATGAAATAACTGCAGACTCTGCAGTAAAGCTATTTAGGTCCACGTCTCTTTACATACTAGCAGTGTGACCTTAGCAAGTTATTTAATTGCTCCCTTCCTCAGTCTACCCTCATTTATGAAGTGGAAATTGTATTTACACATATATGTGTTATGTTATTGCAATGTTTGATTAATTTTCCATATGACAAGGCCTGGAAAGTACCTGGAACATATATACAATATATGAATGTTTGCTTTTATTATCATTATCCATTGGTATCAATTTGATACATGTTTTTATCTATTATACACATATTCTTTCGATAAAATGTAGAAACATATCTATTTATATCCACTTATATTTCACACAAAATTTTATTTTAAAGAAATACATTACTATGCTTGAAAGTTTAGCTAAGTCACCCCAACACAATTATTTTCAACAAAAATATCTATACAAATTGATTTTTTTATTTTCTCTGCCAATAGAGCTCTAATAGTTAAAATATTCTTGAATGAGTTATCATTCCAACAAGTAAATTAATGTGTTTTAAGTTTTAATAATTGTTAAATATAAAAACACATCTTTTGATGGAATGTTAATGGGGTTTTCCCTCATTATTTTATGCCTATGAAGGAATACTACTTATTCTTTCACAGACATAAATATTTATTGCTTAAATAAGACAGGGTTTACTATTTTAATTTCTGTTTTTCTTATTTTTTCCATAACATAACAATTAATTTATCTTATAAATACGTAGATGGGAATGGAAGTTTTAAGACAAGTCAGATCATTATTTTAAATTCTTCAGTTCTTCAGAATTCTATGAGAAAAATCTCATTAAAATATGTCATCAAAAAACTTAGTAATATGTTGATCAAGTTATCCTTTTGGTTTTAATGAGACAAAGCATTGGAAGCAAAATGAGTTATAAAAGGGTCTTTTGCATGAGGTTGAAGATGTTCAATTGTATCAGCATCATTTAGTGAAAAGACTATTCTTTCCTCAATTATATGGTTTTGGTGCTCATTGAAAATCAGTTGACCATAGATGTGTGGCTTTTTCCTTAAACTTCCAGTTCTATTAAATTGATGTCTCTGTTTAGCCTATGGCATTACTAAACTTTTTTTTCTCATTCAACATGATGTTAGCTGGGGATTTGTCATACAAGGTCATTATTGCATTGAAAAACATACCTTCTATGCCTAAATGTTGAGGTTTTTTTTAAATATACTTTAAGTTCTGGGGTACATGTGCAGATCATACAGGTTTGTTACATAGGTATACATATGCCATGGTGGTTTGCTGCATCCATCACCCCAACATCTACGTTAGGTATTACTCCTAATGTTAGCCCTCACCAATCCCCCTATTCCCTGTTATCCCTCCCCTAGTCCCGCACTCCCCAACAGGCCCCAGTGTGTGATATTCTCCCCCTTGTGTCCATTGGCTGAACTACATAGAGAAGACAATGTGGCAGAAGTAGAGGCCTCATTCTCCTCTTTATAGAGCTATCCTGGGCTTCTGTGCTACACAGGGATTTTGTCACTTTCCTGGTGCTCTCAAGTGCAATTCCTCCATCACTCCAATAGAAATATAATTGCTTATTTAATGTTTTGGTCTTTTTATTGGGAGAAACTCAAGTTGGCCATCTTGCTGTTGACAATCCGAACTATCTTTCTTTACAATATTATGAATTTTCTTTGTTTTTCTTGTTAATTTCCCTAGCCAGAACTTCCAGCCCATTGCTGAATAAAAGTGCAGAGAGTAGACATTTTTATCTTTTTTTTTTTTTTTTTTTTTTTTTTGAGACGGAGTTTTGATCTTGTTACCCAGGCTGGAGTGCAATGGCGTGATCTCGGCTCACCACAACCTCCGCCTCCTGGGTTCAGGCAATTCTCCTGCCTCAGCCTCCTGAGTAGCTGGAATTACAGGCACATGCCACCATGCCCAGCTCATTTTTCGTATTTTTACTAGAGACGGGGTTTCACCATGTTGACCAGATGGTCTCAATCTCTTGACCTTGTGATCCACCCGCCTTGGCCTCCCACAGTGCTGGGATTACAGTTGTGAGCCACTGTGCCCGGCGACATTTTTATCTTGTTTATGCCCTTAGGAAAGAGCTTTCAGTCTTTGAGCATTAAGAATGATATTAGCTCTAAGTTTTTCATTGGTGCCCTTTATTAGATTGAGGAAGTGACCTTGTATCCTTAATTTGTTGAGTGTTTTATCATTAAAAGTATTGGATTTTGTCATTGCTCTTTTGCATCTATTGAGACAATCATGTAATTTTACTTTTTATTCTGTTAATTATATATTGTTCATTTTTCATATGTTGAACAAGGCTTACATTCTTAGGAGAAAACCCACCTGATCAGCCAGGGGTGATGGCTCATATTTGTAATCCCAGTACTTCTGGAGGCCAAGGTGGGTGGATTCCTTGAAGCCAGGGGTTCAAGACCGGCCCTGGCAACATATCATGACCTCGTCTCTATAAAAATATTAATAATTAGCTAGGCTTGGTGGGCATGCCTGTAGTCCCAGCAACTTGGGAGGCTGAGTTGGGAGGATCACTGAAGCCCAGGAATTAGAGGTTACAGTGAGCTATGATTATGCCACTGCACTACAGATTAAGTGATAGACCAAGACCCTATTTCAAAAGACAAAGAAAAAAAACCCACACTATCATCGTGTATAATACATTTCACAGATTATGGTTTTTTTTTTTTGTTAGTATTGTGTTGAGGGTTTCTGCATCTATATTTGTAACAAACATTGGTCTCTATTTTCTTTTACTGTGATGACTTTGTCTGGTTTTGTATCAGAATGCTGATGTTATAAGTAAATTAGAAAGTTTTTCCTTCTCTTATATTTTTTGCAAGAATCTGAAGAAATTTGTGTTTTTTTAAACAGAATTTAATAGTGAAGCCATATAGTCCTGTACTTTTATTATGAAGAGTCATTTAATTAATAACTCATTCTCTTTACTTATTACAGATTTAGTCAAATGTTCTATTCTTGAGTTAGTTTCATTAGTTTTTATGTCTTTCCAGAAATTTTTCCATTTCATATAATTTAATTAGTTGGCATAAAATTGTTCATAACATTTCCTTATTGTCTCTTTTTCCCTCTGAGGTCTGCAGTAATTATCTCTCTTTTTTCTCTTTCAGTAATTTTAATCGTCTCTCTTTAGTCTTAGTTAATAGGTATAGCTAAAAGTGCTTAATTTTGTTGATCTTTTAAAAAAAACAATGTTTGGTCTTGTTGATTCTTTATTGTTTTTCTCTATTTTATTTATTTATGCTCTAATAGTAAATATTTCCTTTCTTTTGCTGCCTTAGGGTTTAGTGCGCCTCTTTTTCTGGATGTTTTAGGTAGAAGGTCAAGTTATTAGAAATTTCTTTTCTTTCATAGACATTTACTACTACAAATTTCCTTTTAAGTCTAGTTCTTCCCCAAACTTATTGTAACAGTGCATTTTTATTTTTATTCATATTTTATCTTTATTAATAATTTCCCTATTATTTCTTATTGGACCCATTGGTTATTTAGGAATCTGTTGTTAATATCCAAATATTTATTAATTTATTAAATCTCTTTCTGTTAATAATTTCTAATTTCTTTTTATTATGGTGAGAAAACATGCTTTCTAGAATTTCTCAGCTCTTTCCTAAACATGGGCACAGTCCTAGCCATGTGTAATGGCTTCTGGGTGTCCAGAAGTATGTTGGAGGTTTAAAAGTCTTATAGACATCTCATTTTCTTTTAAGGTTTCTGGTTAGTCTATTGTTTGCCCCAAATGTTACTTATTGCCTCAGGCAGTGGTACATTAAAATACTGGTCAGTCAATGTTTTCTGAATCCTTTAGCACTGAGCATGTTCTATCAAGTTAAATAAAGACATGCATTTTGAGTAGAATTTCCTGTGAAAGCACGAGACAAGTCAAATAATGCAATCTTTGTGGAAATGAAGCTTAGAAAGAGCTTTAACTCAATTATGTCACCTCTGGTACCGGGAACTCAGGAATTTTTTTTTTCTTAAGGCTCTCCCTGAGCTGTGAAACGGGGTGGAAACTAGAGTGAGTTAAAATAACACAAAACTTGTTTTACTGTGATTCAGTAATTTTTATTGAATACACACCCTCACACTGCTACAAGCCTTTGATTTATTTACAGAGTTTGGAACAATATATATTTATATTTATTGCCAGCTTTTCATTGCTTTTGTGGAGGTTGTGAAGGGGTGAATTTTCTGAGATCCTTGTGCTGTCAGTTCTGCTAACGCCAATCACTTCTGTTAAGGTTTGGATAAACCTTGAATCACTAGTGCATTGCAGTCTGGATAGGCATCATAATCCTCCAGGAAATTCTGCATGGCCTTGAGGCAGGTGTGAATCATTTGATGAAAGTCACCTTTCACCCCTACGAAAGACTACATTGCCTGAGAGTTCAGGCTTGAGGGACTCTCAAGCCTGTGAGGTGAGAAAGATGCTAAAATCTCCTCCCTAAAAGAGGCCTCCGAACTCTTTTATTATCATTATTTGCTCTATACTTTTCATTTCACCTGGCGCTGTGCCCTCCTGGAGCACCTCAACAGTTACATAAGCCAAGACCACTTGATCTCTGCTGTACTTGTCATTACTTTCAAATCTTAAATGTAAATGGGGTTTCTAGTATTATATGTAGAACATAAATAATAAATATTTCTGTGGCTTCTGAGGAAGCTAAAAATCATGATACAGTATTTGAATATGATTTGTCTTTATATTCATCCCAAGGGTTGAATTTCTTTTATTATTATCAGTATTTACATCTTAAGCTGGCTTCTTTCTCAGCAATGCTTACATCTATTTTCCCTTATGCTGTCACTTCCCAAGTAGAAGCCTCAGTAAAGGAGATATCATCAAATAAGGAGATATCTGAGAGAGAGAGAGAGAGAGAAACAGTAGTAAATGTCTCCAAACAGGAAGTCACATATCTAAACTGTTTGAACAAATAACTCTCAAATAACAGGGATATATTTTTTTGTAGCTCACCACTGTCTGCTACTTAAAATTTAGAGGGAACAAAGTCTCTGAACTTAGATTGAGGCTCCCCAAACCACAGAACCAAACTTCAACTTCAGAAACTGGCAAACTATTATTAACTAGTACCTGATAAAATGAAACTACCGTACTTGTTAATTCTTTGCGTGCAGAGCTGTTCATAGTAAATAATGTCACTTTTGTTTTTACTCATGCTTTGTTTCTACTTATATATTTCTGAACAAATGATAGCAAAGAAAAAAACCTTTATACAGTTCATCCTAATCTCAATAACCAAAACATTATAGGCAAATAGACACTTAGACCACCGTTTCACTTGAAAAACCTAACCACAGTTAACACATTAATATGAATGCTACTCTGACACGGTTGCAAAACACCTTTCTGCATTTCTGCTCCTACTGCCCGGGTCTGGCTGTCGTTGTTTCTTACTTAGTCAACTGAAGTAGCCTCTAAATTGGTATCACTGAATTCTCTCCCACCATTCTCTACTTCATTATGCAGCAAGAGGAGTCCTTTGAAACTACACATCTGATCATGTCACCCCTCTGCTTGAAACCCTTCAGAAGATCCTCATCTTTCTTGGACTAAAGATCTAATGAGGACAGAAATAATCCACCCCAGTTTACCTCACCAGCTTGATTTTATCCCACTTTCCTTGTATTTTCTAACAGCCAAACTTATATTCCTATTTCAGTCTCATATGTCCTATTCTCATAACACAGGCTTATATTTCCTACCACAGAGCATTCAATTATGTCCTTTCCTCTGCTAAGAGCATGTTCCTTCTATGAATAATTAATTCTAACTAAACCTCCAGAGTCCATTTGAAGTACCATTTCCTCATGGCAGTCTTCACTGCCTGCATAATCTAGATCAGAATTTTGTCCATTTTAGCAATAACACAATTGTAAATAATTGATTATGTGAGTTAATATTAGTATCTGTTTCTCCAGACTATAAGTTACACAAAGAGTGTAAGTTTCACAAATTCTGGGACTTCATCTTGGTCATTACTGTATTCCTAATTCCCAGCACAGAGGAGTACTCATTCAGTCTCAGTATCTATATGAATGGTATTTACAAATAAAATTTATACTGAGTAGAATTTATAAATAAAATAAAAGCTGGAGTACATAAAATGTTTTCGCATAGATTATCTTATTTAATTCTAACAAAAAACTATATAGCAAATTACAATATTACCATCTTACAGAGAAGAAAATGAGAAAACTGACTCCTCTACTGTATTATGAGAGTAAGCATATGTCTGTTTTTCTTGGTGAGAACAATGGTTCACTCTGCACAGTTTCTCTACTAGTATCAAGAATTGTTTTATTAGTAAATATGATTGCCGGCCACAAAGGTAAGTAATACACTTGGATAAACTTACTTCTCTTAATTATGTTATCTAGATTTGTCATAATTTTATTGATGCAGATCCATTTTTAAACAAATCAGATACTTATTTAATCTGATATAATCTCTTGGGCCTTAGGTCTAGTCCTATTGACTTAAAAGAGAGCTTCCTTTTAGTTATCTTAAAACATCATATTATTTCAAAACTGAAACAAATGTTAATTGAAAGTCATTTAATTTTCATTATTTTTATGTTCTAGAATCCCTCTGTTAATTTAATAGCATAAAATTGTTCATATATAAGAGAAATTATTTATGCATTTAACATGAGTATATAGGCCAAACTACTTCAGGTGAGAAATCAGGGTAGATTCGTTACATGTTATAGGGCTATGTGTTTGATTGTGTGAGTGGGGGGGGGGGCGGTGTACAATTTTTTCTTTTAAATCTAAATGTCATCATTAAGCATTCATTCTATTTCCTTTACTTCCCTAGAGGGAATCAGACAATTTCTCCTTTGGTACCTCTATCAACATGCCTTGAGCAACACCTTCAGCATGTGAAGTCATGGAATTCTTTCAGTTTGCTCTAAAATCTGTAAAAGAGGCAGGTCTGAAGTTTCAAATGCTTAAACCCTCAGTATAAGATTTGACATTTAGAAAGTAGGTCAACTGCCCTAGTGCTGTTTTAGCATACATCAATCTGTTATTTAGAAATAATTTTAGCCACTAGGCATCACAAATGAGCCTTAAGTCTATTTCTAATACTCCCTGTATGTTTTTCTATTTAAGGAGCTAGGGCTTTAAATAATATTGAGTATGAAATGAATTTTAAAAGCTTAGGCCTTAGCCTCTTTTCAAGACTTTTAACCAATTCTTTTGTAAGTTCCGTTGGTGTTGCAGAGAGAGGGAAATAGAGACCAGAATTAAAGTCCTATTTGTACATAATTGTGTTGACTTTTGACATGTTAGTAATCTTCTTTGTGAGTTAATTTCTACATCAAAAAGAAGATAATTACCCAAGGATTTGAAAGGGAAATAGTGCCTCCATGGTCACTCAAATTACAATGATCATCACAGTACGTAAGCCATTTCAAAGATTCAAAACCTAGTTCTGAATTCATTGAACTATCAAAGTGGGATAGATAGTCCTAGGTAACTTATACAAGATCAGAGAAGATTGCATATCCTCCCTCTTGTAACTTATATACAGCCACTTCCCTACCACTACTTCTGGCCCATCCTCTCCAAAATGCAGTTTTCTTGTTTTTTTTTTTTCTTACTCTATATTTTCTCAGTCAGTCAGTCTTATTCTTTGGGGTAATTACTTTAATTTATATCTGTAATACTACTACTTTTTTTATAGACACCAGTCAATTATGTTTTCCTGAGATCCCTTTCTAAGATTGTTTTTCATTTTGTGCTAGAATCCCTGAATCACAGGATTATTTTCATGTTGGCTTTACCTTTTTAAAGAGATTGTTCATTTTATGTAATAATTAATGCCTTTATGCAATTGTATCTAAAACATATAAAATAAGAAATGCATGGCTCTTTTAAAATTTGAGATCAAGTATATATGAAGATTGAAAAAAAATGGAAGGAAAATCTCTTCTCAGAAAAGATGTAGCAAAAATTAAATCAACATAATCAGGTTATTCAAACCAATGACAGATTCATGTCCTCTTTAAATTTTTTTTTCTTTTTTTTGTTTTTTATATCTTTCTTGCATTATTGCACTAGATAGTACCTAAAGAAAAATATTGAAAAGAAGTGTTTGTAGTGAATATCTTTGCCTTATTCCAGCATGATTTGTGCTTAAGAAATTCAAAGGAATCTTAAATCTATTCGAATAACAAAGAATTTAGCAAATTTGCAATTAACAAAGTCAAAATACAAAAAGCAATTGCATTTGTGTTCCCAAGCAATGTAAACTTTAAAAAAAGGATATTAAAAATGTCATTTTCGGAAATATCAGTAAGCATCATTGGCCAGGCAAGGTGGCTCACACCTGTAATTCCACCACTTCGGGAAGCCAAGTCAGAAGGATTTCTTCAGTGCAGGAGTTTGAGACCAGCCTGGAAAACATAGCAAGACCCTATCTGTATAAAACATTTAAAAATTAGCCAGGCATGGTGTTGTACACCTGTCAGCTACTTAGCAGACTGAAGTAGGAGGATCCCTAGAGCTTGAGAGGTTGAGGCTGCAGTCAGTCATGATTGCACCACTGCACTCCAGCCTAGGCAACACAGAGAGACTCTGTTTCAAAATCTATAAAATAAAAATATACTTGTACACCAGTGTACATCCTTATGCATAATTTATACACATTCATTCAATGAAATGATAATCAGTAATAAAATGAACAATTATTTATTAATACACCAACATGAATGAATGTAAGAAACATTAGATAATGCAAAAGCAATCACGTACTGAATGAAACTATATATCCTAATGCTCTTAAATCCAAATATAGACAACCTAGTCTATTATGATAGTGTTTGAGTGAAGCAGGAGGCATAAAGAGTTGAGAAAAGTTATAGAATGAAATATTCTGAGGGGATAAAAATTGTCTTTGAATCACTTTGTGCAAGTGTTGCATATTACAAAGTTTCATACAATTGCCAAAACTCATCAAAGTGAACACTTAATGTCTGTGCATTTCTCTAAGTAATAGTTTTTATTTCAGTAAAACAAGATTAAATAATAAATCCTATAAAGTATGCAGTACAGGTTCTGGAACAGAGAACTTCAAAAACAGCTTTATCTTTTTTCTGAAGACTCTAAAATTGAGCTAGGCACGTTGGTTCACACCTGTAATCCCAGCACTCTGGGAGGCCAAGGCAGGCAGACTGCTTGAGTTGGCAAGATCAAGATCAGCCTGGGCAACACAGTAAAACACCATCTCTACAAAAAAAATGCAAAAATTAGGCATGGTAATGCATGTCTACAGTCCCAACCACTTGAGAGGTTGAGATGGGAGGATCCCTTGAACTCAGGAGGTGGAAAAAAACTGTAAAAGCCATATGATAATTTAAATCTGTACTTTATCATATACAGATAGTTTTAGAGAATGCAGCACTTGGTCAAACAAAATCCATGAGCTGAATTTTACAAAAATTCTATTGCTTTACATCATAACCCAGGGAAGTGTTCAAACCTGGTGGCACCACTGTATTTTTTAAAGAGAATGATAACACTGAAAACTATTACTTTTCATTTCATTAAGAATATTCAAGGAATATTCTCAAATAACTCCAATTTTATATTTAAAGTCCAATTTTATATTTAATGAGTAATTTCTATTTGTTAAGCACACATGCCTTGAAAAAACAATTTCGGTTCTTAAGGGCATTTGAACTACACTTGCCTTAAGAGGATGGCTATGAGACATTGTGGCTTCTAGTAGTCATTGTCAGAATACGCCTTTTTAAGCTCCCATACAAATAATAAGCTTCATTATAACATATTTTTAGAGTGCTTTATGCATATAACCAGCAAGTTAACCTCATGAACCAAGGGTTAGTCATAATAAGTGTGCCTGCAATGAATTTGCAAAGTGCTTTCTAGATATAAACTGATTGCTATTCCAAGCCTATGAGAAGACAAATATGAAAAGTAGAAGATTCAAGTATTTATAGGGAAATCTCAGAGGAAAGTCCAACTGTGCCATTAGAAAATCTTTAGTGGATGATATTGGAGCTCCTACCAGATGCTCTCACAGCTCTCTCCCATTTTTGTGTAAACTCCCACCCCTTGGCCAGTCTCAACATATTTCTCTTTCACATCATAATTCCCAATAGTGGTTTCACATCCTATGAAACATATCCTTGTTGATTAAAATATTTCCCCACAATTAAGCAGTCATGTCCCCTCTTCTCTTTATGGTTAATTATTTTTAAAATAAATATTTTCCTGGATATATGCATTTCCCCCATTATAAGTAATTGTTTTATATGCTGTGTGAGGGTGTGTGGATGTCTTTGGTGAGAACACTTAAGATCTACCCTTTTAGCCAACGCCTGGCATTTAGCTCAGTATCTGTCACTAGCAAGAAGCCAATAAATGCTTGCTGATCTGAGCTGTGCCCCAAGTAATTTACCTCATCTCTCTGTGTTTAAGCCTGGCAATGATAAGGACCCTGAAAAGTGATAGAAATAGGTCCTTGGGCCCTTCTGTTTGCCTTCCACTTTTTTCATGTGGGTTGTTTGTTTATAATAATTGCAAACTTTCCCCTTTTTTCATATACAGTATTTTTTAGTTCCCTCTGCATGAGGTTGTCAGATAATGTCAAAATTTGTCATTGAGAAATGCTTCATTTTTATATTCTTGCCTTGTTGTACCTTCATGTAACATTAGAAATGCCATAGAAAACTTCTGTTGGTACAGTATGCAAACTGTAAGTTAACTTGGATGGAATTACAAAACTTTGTGGAAACAGTTTAAAACAAAATACATGGGCCAATTATCTTTTATTCTCCATATATTTTTAACCTCAGGGACAAGAAGCTGAATTAAACATAATCCTGTCTTCATCATATGCCCTTGTCATTGATGTAATCAAGACTCAGTTATTACTTAGTTTCTACTCTATTCATAAGTTTCTCCTTCACTCTCCTGCATGGATAACCATTCTCGTGTATAAAATATGTATCCTTCAACATGTCTCAATTTTGCAGTTTCTTAATATGACTTACCAAGTTTGCTTATTGCCTAGTCCCCAAATATTATCTTTTAATGTTATGAGTGGTATTGCCTTATCAATTATAAAATGTAGATAGTTATTGCTGGAATGTAAGATCACTATTGTGTTTTAATTATTTTTTATTATCCAGCCTCTTTAGTAATTTTTTTTCATTATATCTAATAGTTTTCAGTTAACAACTCAGGATTTCTCAGGTATGTGATCATAGAATCTATGAAGAATTACATTTTTTATTTGGTAATATTGTTTTTATTCTTACCATTACATAAACAAAAATTTCTACAATCACAAAAACAATTATAACAATGTTATTATAAATTCCTATTCTGTTATTTAATTTGAAAGTAATATATTGAATACAGTGAAGTTTGATAACAAATAATGGTTTAGGATAAAATCCTCTAGCTTTGTCGATTTTAAAATATGTCATAAGATAGGATAATTCTGAATTTTATCCAAGATATTTACTCTTTCTTGTATAAATATCATTATTGTCATTCAAATTAATTATATATTGATTTTAAATCACACAATGCTTATTTTCCTTTCCAATTTTTCTGTTAGAATATCTTGGCTTATAATATAATGGCCACTTTAAACTAGCACATCTATAAATTCCCTTATATTTTCAGTTGAAACATGAAAACTAGAGAAAAGCAACATCCTCACTTCAATACTCAAAAATATTATCATCCATTGAAGTGAGAGCCAAACACAAAAAATGATTCCACAACAGTTTTGTGAAATCCACCCATACTTCAGATGTTGACCAGATTGTGTATGCAATTGTTTGGATGGTGTAACTTCAGCAAGGTTTCAAGCATCTTGATTAGCTATTGCCAGTTTTCCAGGAAGCAGATATTGCCACCCTGTGATATAATTGTGAATACATAAGCCTATTAGGAGCTGATGAAATCATCTTCTGCATTTGCAAATACAGGTTCAAGAACATGGAGTTATTATTAATTATAATAATTTATTAAATGTTCACTATAAATTCTGAAAAATGGTAAAGCTTGACTCTACATTCCATGAATTTTAACCTACAAGATGGCTTATCATACCTACAGAATGGGATCTCACCATTTAGACATTAGGATACCAGGAAAAAAACTGCTTTTAAATCTTGTGATGTTGCTTAACACTGGTCCTCACTATTAGTGGCAGTACTTAATATCTGTAGTGGGCCTTATAATAATCATCTTCATTTGAATTTGAATTTTTGTAATATGCTTCCCCCTCAAAATAGGATAGAATCATAATACAACTTGCTTAACTGTGTACTACTTATCTAAAATAAGTTTTTAAAAATGATTACTATTTTTCTTAGACAAATTTTTATCATAGGCTGAGAATAGTTTTCCTCCTATTTTAGTTACATAGTCAAACTACTGTATGAAGATTTTTCTCATGTATTTAATATCTACAGTTTAACAGAACTCATCTCTCCTTTAACAAAAATAGTCAAGTTTTACAGACTTGACTTGTTTTTTTTTTGTTTGTTTAATTTGTTTCATTAAATACGAAGTAGAATTTTTTTTAAATCTCTGATCAGATAATGTCGTCCTCCAAATGTTTTATTTCAGAATATGCAATTTTAAAAATAATATTAGAATTGTATGACTTCTATCACTAGCCATCTCTAGCAAGAGATATTCTATTTCAGAAAAGTTATTATTTTAATTTTTTTTCTGGAAACATCCATAGCCAAGTTTCGCATGTCCTACACCAGTTAGAACTTTTAAATTGATTAACTGATATTAGTTGAAAAAAATTAACTTCTATCATATATGCTTAGTAAGAGCTCCTCTTATTCCAAATTATTCTCCTTTTTCATTATTACAATAGGCAAGAGAAACAGGAGGAGTGAAAGCTAAACATTAGAAATTGTTTCCTGCTTTTAATTATTGCTCTGTATTCTCTTGGGAAAAAAAAGTGATAGATTAGTAAACACTACACTTCACTGCCATGGACTTAGTGCTGAGAGAAATACAATATAA
The DNA here is from genome assembly GCF_049354715.1 of Callithrix jacchus. Classification (NCBI taxonomy): domain Eukaryota; kingdom Metazoa; phylum Chordata; class Mammalia; order Primates; family Cebidae; genus Callithrix; species Callithrix jacchus. The sequence goes on along the minus strand of NC_133502.1, from coordinate 138,212,453 downwards.
GAGGCAATCTGCTCATAGGACAAGACTGCAGCAGTTGCTATTTTGCTTATTTTCAAGGGGACCATACTCAGCCAAACTCTGATCCAAAGAAAGTCACTGCAGTCATATCCACATCCAGCCACACTCCTGGTCTCTATGAATGTTGGCTTTTGAGACCTATTTTGAGGGGAAAGGATATGGGTATTGATTCCTTCTGGATCTACTAAAACCTCAGTAAAGCACTTGGAGGTGCCTTGTGCTGCTTTTACTGCTGAAATAATTAGGCTTTGTCTTAAGCCTGCTACCCATTCAGTCCAGAACTTAGCTGTGTTAATATGCCACAGGGAAGTCAAAGTGAATGCATCTTGGAACTGACTGAAAGTACATGACCACTGTGTAGCCCCTGTATTAATGCATAAGGCCCTCTAGACTAAAATATAGCATGTAAAAAGTGGCATACAGAAAGACATCTTGAATATTTCCTGTGAGTAGTCAAGACCCTATCAAGAGGTGATCACTATTATCTACACCCTAATTGAATCTTGTATTCATACCCTAACTGAAACCTGCATCCTTTTGACCAATGTTTCTCCTCTCTCTCTCTAGTTGGAACATATCCCTTAATACAGAGATTTAGGGTTTATCTTCAACAGTGTAATTAGCTGATTGTCTAATGGAATCAACCTCTTTATCTTTATATAAAATTATTTATTTATTTGGATTTCCTCATTATCAGAAACATACTGATCCATGAAATTATTTAAAGACTTGATTTTGTCTAAAATTAGGCTACTCACACTGATGATAAAATAGGATAATGAAATGTATATTCATATTTAATAATCAAATAGAGAACCCAAAGCCTATTTGTATCTATAATTTAAACACAGTAAGTTTAGTTTCCAAATGAGGCTCTAACAAATTTCTAAAAACTTAATGGCTTAAAACAACACAAATTTATTATGTTATAAATTAAATTCTAAAAGTCAGGAATTTAAAATGAGTTTTCAAGGCTGCGTAATTTCTGGAGGCTCTAAGGAATAACCTGTGTTCCTGCCTTTTCCAGCGTTTAGAGGCTACTCACATTACTTAGCTCATGGCTCTTTCCTCATACTACTCAGATCTCTGCTTCCATCATCACCTCTCTTTCTCAAACTGACCCTCCTTCCTCTATCTTACAAGAATCCTTGTGATTATGTTGGACTTACCTAAACTACACAGGATAATCTCCACATTTCAAAATATTTAACATTATCACACCTAAAAAGTCCCTTCTACTGAGGTTATATATTAACAGATTTCTGGGACTGGGATGTGAATGCCTTCAGAGCTACATTCTGCCTACTACAATAACCAATACCCAAGATAGTTTTTTTTTTTTTTAATTCTGTGCCCAAGGAACTGTATTATCACATCTCATTTCATCTATACTTGGTCATTCTACATCTTTATCATCCAAGGTGCAGATGAAATAAGAGTGTTTTACTCTGTGTAATAACAGGAAGTACTTTGGCTTTAGAGTCATAAAGTCCTATTTTTATACTCTGGATTTTCCATTCATCTAACTGTATGGCTGTGGACAAGCCATTTAACTTCTCTGATCCCTCTTTGAATGTAGCATGGTCCTCAATAAATGTCAGTTGCTTTAATAAAATAACAATTATTGTCAAATTTCAAACCCCAGGCTCCCAGCTTCATACCCATCATTTTCTTCAACAAGGGGGTCCATCTCTCATCATATTTCCAGAAATCCTGTCAATATTGCTATCATCCTTTTCCCAAATAAAGAATTTGAATTCAAACCACATTGTAAATATTGGAACACACACTCGGGCCATGCCTTTCATCCTTTCAGGAAGGCAGTGTGCATGCTGTCCTGCCAGACCAACTTGCTATCCAGCCCAGCTCCTAATTCACATGAACATTCCCATGCTCCCCAACTCTTAGATGTAGAAAGCATTTATCTTAAACTCATATGAATAATTCTGAAAAAATAATTGCATGTGAACAGTTATTCCAGTTAACAGTGTTTTAAAGTCTATATTCTAAGAAGAGGATTTACTAGATTATAAACTTAATATTGTTAAGAAATAGCACTTAATATACTTTAACATTAAATTTTCTACAAAATATTTCCTAAATTATTCTCCTCCTACAAAATTTAGTATTAATATATGTTAGACCACTTTATTATCATTAAAGTTTTATTAATGTTATTATTATTAACTCATTTTAAAAAATGTTTTCAATGTAGCATTGTACCCTGTGGCTAAATATATAGGCTATTTGTATTTTTTATCTGGCAATTATCTCTTTGTCTTTATTTTCTAGTAGAATGTTCATTGTTTTTATTACAGATTAATAGGAGCTATTTCTATACTTTATGCATTGACTGTATTGAAGGCCCAATTCTTTTCCCTCCCTGTTTCCAGGAAACTGTCCTTCTGCTGTAACTTTGCAGTACCCTCCTACTAAGGAAAAGATGTTATATTCACTCCTTAACATGGTGATCAATTATGTGACCTATTCTGACAAATGGCATGCCAGCAAATGTGATACAGGCAGATCCTTTAAAATGCTTCTGCATTTCTATTGGTTTTCATTGCTCTTCTATTGCCATGAGTACTTATCTTTGCTGGCCTGCTGAATGAAATACATGTAAATGAAATTGAATCATTCCCTATCATCCTGCCAAGTCTATCCTGTATTAAATGACAGCTATCTGGTTCTTAATCTTGGGAGCAAACCCTGACAAGAACAGTAGAGCTGCCTTACCACCCCTCAGTTGACCACAGGTACAAAAATGAGTCCAGAGGAGGTCAGCCAAATCCCATGGACCTATGAGCTAAATAAATCGTTTATTGTATTTGTGTGGGTGGTTGTTATGCAACATTATTGCAGCAAAAGTGACTGATGTATCTATATGGATAGTCAGCATATTCACACCCGACCCTTTCCCAGTTTGTCACTGGCCTCTTAAGTACATTTATGCATTTTTAAATATATAGGCTTATAAATTTTGATATCAACTTGTAGTGAAATAAGAAATATATTTGGTGTTTGTCCCCAGATCCTGGCACAGAGCTGTTAAACCATTGGAACTTCCTAAGGGATAAAATTGATAGGAATGTGTTTTGGTCTAGTAAAACTACTGTTGGCAGACCCCTAGATAGCTTCAGGATGAGGGCTGCTTGCCAGAAAGAGCAAGCCTTAATTAGAAGCTTGGAACTTTCAGTCCTACCCCCTTTCCCAGCACCAAACCCTCCGACCCAACTTTTGTGGAAGATAGAGAGCTGGAAATTTAATTATCAGTGGCCATAATCAAGCTTATATAACAAAATCTCAAATAAAAACCACTAAATGGTGGAGTTCTGAGAGCTTCCTAATTGGGATACATGTTCACATGCCAGGAGGGTAGTACACCTCAACCCCATGAGTAACAGAAGGTCCCACCATTATGACATTTCTGAACCTCACCCTGTCTACCTCTTCAACGTGCAGCTATTTTTATCTTTTATAATAAACAAGCAGACCTAAGTAAATGGCTTTCTGAGTTCAGTGAGCCATTCTAACAAATTACCAAACCTGAGGAGGAAGCCATGGGAATCCCCAATTTATACCCAGTTGATCAGAAGTAAAAATTTGCATCTGAAGTGAGATTGTGAGATTGGACTCTTAAACCTTTGGAGTCTGACGTTAACCCTGAGCAGTTAGTCATTTTAAATTAAATCAGAGGATACCCAGTCAGTATCACAGAATTGCAGAAGAGGATATTGAAAAGAGAATTGGAAACAATATCACATATTTTGTGTTAGGAGGAAAAAACCCTCTCAGTCCATGTTCAGAAATCTCTAGCTATAGCTACATTATAGCAGCAACTAAAAGTGACACCAGCAAGCTTGATATATATGACAGCTCTCTGGATTCTCTCAACAAAGCAAATATTGGCACTGCAACTCCAGGCTGGATAGAAGTCACCATAGAGATAGATGGGCTTTAAGGAGACCCCAAAGAAGTCAGGCTCCTGCCAGTGACAGGCTAATATGTGTTCTAAACATGGAATTTCCATAGAGAGTCCTCTGTTCTCTGCTTAGTTTAGTCATTCAATGCATGACAATATTCGAAAATTTAAATGAATGAAGAAGAGACTCACATATTCTTACTTTTGTGAATACTTACAAGGTTTTTTCATTCTTTACATATTCATGTAATAAGAAAAAATAATTCAAGGATTATATTCTAGTTGGACAAAGAAACTTTATAGATACAAACAAATACAAACATTATACAGATGTATACAGATATGTCAATATAGAGATAGACACAAATGTATGTAGATATATAAAAATGGGTATATGAATGTATATAGATATGTATGTACATTCACAGGCATATAAAGGCAAAATATAGAGATATACAGATATGTAAACTAATATTTACTACCTAGAAGGTGACGGTGAAGTATGGGGTCAGGGCCAAGACAGTGGTCAGATGAGTTAGTAGCTGTTCAAGGAAAAAATTTAGTGATATATATTAAAAAGTGGGCAAATAAGTAAATGTATTATGGATTAAATATTTACTTTAAAATCCTTTTTTAATGAAGGCAAGACATTACCAATAAAGGCGATTTGTCATGTCAAGAGCTAAGCTGAGCTGGAGACAGCTGAGCTATGCAGTATTAGGGCAGTCAATTAAAACAACAAGCCAAAATGAAAGTACGAGTTGTCTACCAAAAGAAAGTTAGAACTGGCCAGGCACAGTAGCTCATGCCTATAATCCCAGCACTTTGAGAGGCAGAGGTGGGCATATAATGAGGTCAGGAGTTCAAGACCTGCCTGGCCAATATGGTGAAACACCATCTCTACTAAAAATACAAAAATTAGCTGGGTGTGCTGGAGCATGCCTATAGTCCTAGCTCCTTGGGAGGCTGAGGCAAAAAAAATCACTTGAACCAGGGAGGCAGAGGTTGCGGTGAGCCAAGATCATGCCACTGCACTCCAGCTTGATTCCAGAGTGAGAGTCTGTCTCAAAAAAAAAAAAAAAAAAAAAAAGTTAGAAATAAATGAATTCATCAAAGTTACAGGATACAAAATCAACATTAAAAAGATCAATTGTGTTTTCATACAATAACAACAAACTTTCTGAATAAGGGACCAAGAAACAATCTCATTTACAATAACAACAACAACAACAAACTTAGGAATAAATTTAACCAAGGAGTTAAAATACCTGTACATTGAAAACTAGAAAAACACGGACAAAAGAAATTAAAAGGACACAAATAACTGAAGAGATATTTTGTGTTAATGAAATGAAAGAATTAATAGTGTTAAGATACTTGTACTTCCAAAGCAATTGACAGACTAAAAAAAAAAAAATCTTATTGAAATTTGAAAATAATTTCTCACAGAAATAGGGAAAGCAATCCTAAGTTCATACAAACCCAAGAAAGACCCAGAAGAGCCAAAGCTCTCTAGAAGAAAAAGAATAAAATTGTAGGCATCACGTTACCTAACTTCAAAATCTACTACAAATCTATTGCAATAGAAAAAGCATGGTACTAGCACAAAAATAGAGATATTGACTAATAGAACAAAATAGAGAGCTCAGAAATAAATCTACACATTTCCAGTCAATTGCCAAAAATATGCAATAAGAAAAGAACAGTCTTTTTAATAAATGGTATTGGGAAAAGTCGATATTCACATAAATGAGATTAGAGCCTTATCTCATACCATATAAACCAAGTCAAAATGAATTAAAGATTTAAATGTAAGACCTAAAACTATGCAAATACTAGAAGAAAATCTTGGGAAAACTCTCCTGAACATTGTTCTGAGAAATATTTTTTATATGACCCCCAAAACAAATGGATATAACAGGCAACAAAAGTAAAAATAAACAAATAGGATTTTATCAAGCTAAAAAGTTTCTGCACAGCAAAGAAAATGAGAGTGAAGAGAGAACCCACAGAATGAGAGAAAATACTTGCAAACCATACATCTGATAACAGATTAATATCCAAAATTTATAAGAAACTCAAATAACTCAGTAGCATAATCAAAAACCAAAAAAAAAACCCTAAGAAATAGAAAAAGGACATAAATAGATATTTCTCAAAAGAAGACATAAAAATGGCAAACAGACATAAAAAAGTGTTCAACATCATTAATCATTGAAGAAATGCAAACTAAAACCACAGTGAGCTGTCAAGGCACTGTTGGAATAGCTGTTATCAAAAAGATGAAAGATAACAAGTGTTGGCAAGAATTTGGAGATAAAAGATTCTGGTACATTGCTAAAGTCCTAAAAAAATTCAAAAATAGAACTATCCAGCAATACTACTTCTTGGTATATATTCAAAAGAAATGAAACTAGTATCTCAGAGAGAGAACTGCACTTCTGTGTTCATTGTAACATTATTTATAATAGCCAAGATAAAGAATAAACCAAAGAGTCTTCAATGGAAATTTTTCAAATGAAAATGTTACACATACATACACACACACACACACACACACACATATGTATTTGCACTCACACACAAAGAAATATCACTCCACCTTTTAAAAAAAGGAAATCCTGGTATTTGCAAAAATGTGGATGAATCTGGAAGACATTATGCTAAGTCAAATAAGCCAAGCACAGAAAAACAAATACTACATAATCCCACTTAATGTGAAAACTCAAGTCAAATGTAAAAGCAGAGAGTAGAGTGATGGTTGCTAAGGGCTGAGGGCAGAGGAGTGGGGGAAATGGAGAGATGTTGGTCAAAAGGTACAAAGTATTAGTTTGGCAGAATAAATAAGTTCATGAAATCTAGTCTCGTGATTAAAGTTAATACTGTATTGCATACTTGAAATTTGCTAAGAGAGTAGAACTTAAATGTTCTCTCCACACACTCACTCAAAATAACCATGTGAGGTGATGGTTACGTCAACTGGTTTGATTGTGATAATCATTTTACAATGTATGTCTATATTTTAAAGATCACCCTGTACACTGTAAATATATACAATTTTAATTTGTCAAATAAACCTAAAAAATGCTGGAAGAAAAATCAAACACAAAAGTCTTTAATCACTTACTGTAATTAAACACTCTTGTGTATAAGCAAGACACTAACCTAGAGGATGCACTGGCTCTCTGCTGTTTTATTTTTTTCCCTCATGTAACAGTGCAGATAGGAGTAAGCTAGATTAGCGCAAATTAGGAAAACCTAAGCTCCTCACTCACAATTAAAGACTGTTTCAGATATAATGTTTATTTCAACAAGATATAGTAATAATCTCTAAATTCCAAATGGTTTGCAAGACGGTTTTATGAAACAAAGTTCAAAAGAAATATTTGGAAAATAAAATAATTATTATTCTTAAACAAATCTTCAGATTAAAAATAAGGCAATAAATCCTTTTATTAAAGTCATTGATTCATCTATTAAACTAACTTTATAGAAAACAATAATATCAGCTATGAAGGAGTACTAACATTTTGCTCCCATTAATCAGCTGAGTTTCTTTCATCAAGAGTAAAAGAGACTATCATTTTAAGACTAGGTGTTGGAATTTCATTAGAGAGATGAAACAAACATAAAGAGAAAATATATAGGGTAAAATGTGATTATAAACAAATGCAATATGGGCAAATAATATTTTACAGCTATTTTTGAAGGCAACCTAATCTATCTAATTGATGTATCAGGTAAATCATATGAGCATTCAATATTATTCTAAATCCTGGTCATCTGTATGTATGCTATGGCACACTATACTGATAACCCATTTGGGTTAAGGATGCACAAAGCCTGAAGTAGCTGGAGCTTCTTGCTCCAGAATCCAGGTAAGAAACTCCAGACATATAGTCTTTAGTTCCTTGGATGACAGACAGGCAGAACATTGACAGTTTCTCTACATTACTCACTAGTAGGTGAACATGCTGTGCCATACCTACTACTCACCTTTCTCTATAATTCAATGTTTGTGGTCAAAGAAGGGTTAGAATCCCCTGGACAACTACTTAACAGTGTTGATGACCAGTGTGTATGATAGAGGCCAGGAGGAACTTTTGGTGAATTCATAATTCATGGTGAATTTGTAAATTCATAATTGGACAATAACCCAGAAATCCTATCTTTACATATAGCACATACTTCTATTTGAGGTCCATATGGTAACTTAATAAGATCTAGACCGGCACAGAAAGGAATTTCCACAATGCTTGCTAGTGTAAAACATTAGCACTCCATCTTTTCCTTCTTTTCTTTTCTCTTTTTTTTCTTATTGAGACAGAGTCTTGCTCTTGTCCCCCAGGCTGCAGTACAGTGGCACAATTTCGGCTCAATGCAACCTCTACCTCCAGGTTCAAATGATTCTCCTGTCTCAGCCTCCTGAGTATCTACTACTACAGGCACCTACCACCATGCCTGGCTGGTTTTTTTTTTTTTTTTTTTTTTTTATTCATAGTAGAGATACGGTTTCACTATGTTAGCCAAGCTGGTCTCAGACTCCTGACCTCAAGTGATCCACCTACCTTGTCCTCCCAAAATGCTGGGATTACAGGAGTGAGTCACAGGGCCCAGCCTCCATCTTTTTTTTTTTTTAATACTTAATATGAATGTTTCAATGAATTTAAAATCTACTGACATCACAGGAAATTCCAACTTTGCCAATTAGATTTTTAAAACGTGTTTTAAAATAAAATAAAATGTCTAAAATAAAAGTGTTACAACACTTTAAAAAAAGTTTTAATATATTAATTGAAGTAAAACGTATTTTGAAAAATGTTTTACTATACTCAGGAAATATGCTTAAACAACTATATTTTTAAGAATAGCTTGACTATGCTTGGTTGGTCTAGGCCAATCAGGGTAATATCATCCCCTTATCGATAATTGGTAGGGAATGAGTATGTGAAGCAAGCTTGGTGTAGACCACATCCAGGGGTAGCAGAATAAAATGACATTCTCAAAGGCATAGAGTTCAGATTCTATTATGTCCTAATTAAATTAGTGTGCTTCATTACAAAAAAAAAAAAAGAAATCAACTATGGTAGATGGTGATGAATCACCACAACTTTAACCAAACAATAGCCCCAATCCTAGTTTATGTACTGCATCTGATGCCTTTTTTAGAGCAGATCAGTGCAGTTCCTGGCACTTGCTAGGCACCTATGGGCCTAGTGAATGCCTTCCTTAATCTCCAGTAGGAAGGAAGATCAGAAACAGCCTAACACTGAAAAAAACCAACCTAATAAAATCTTAGTTTATTTGGTACTTTCCAGAACCAATTGTTATAAATATTTTTGCTTGTATTTTACCTTCATTAAAGATTTCCAAATATTAAGTTATCTTTGAATTCCAAAACTAAATAATATATTCTTTGACTTCTTCTTCACCTTCTCTGTTTTCTTCCTCCTTCAGCTTCTTAAATTTATATATTTTAGATGCTAATGAAGGTAGACATTATAGTTTTCAACAGTATATTATTCTTCTCTTAGCCATCTCCTAGAGGTTGGCGCTTCTCAGGCTATATGTCATTGAGCAGGTACATGTGATTAGCTGAATCTAATGAAATGTGAATTTAATATATATCACTTCCAGGCTGAGACAGAAATAAAACTATGTGGTATTGTTCACTCTGTCCCCATGCTCAACAACCCAGAAAATTTTATATTGATTTAATAGAACCAAGAAATTTGAACACCTAGAGTCATAGAGATGCTACACAGAGAGTTGTCCTGGATTGCTGCAAACATGCTCAGTGAACTTTGAACATGAAATAACTTTTTGTTGGATTAAGCCTCTGAAACTTTTAGTTATTTGCTAACTGAAGCATAACTTAGCTTTACTCAAATTGCACATCTCTATTACTTAGTTTACAGTAGTGAAAATGCTCAGACATCTTTGCGATTTTAATACTAAATGTTTTATTTTTTTTTAAGAATAGTTTTTTCATCTCACAATAACGATGTTGAGAAAATATAATTTTTTGTGACTCATCTCCATGACAAATTATAAATTTAAAAATGTATATTCTGTATATTATCCTTTATAAAATATTTATTTGCTAATACAAGTTCATAAGGATTAAAAGAGCTTGCTTTAGGTTTCCTTAGAATAGGACTTAACTCGGGCTTTGTTGAAAATCAATTGGCATAATATGAATTTATTTATGGATTGTCTATTCTGTTTCATTGGTATTTATATCTGTTTTTATGCCAGTACTATGCTGTTTTGATTACTATAGCTTTGTAACATATTTTGAAGCTAAATAATATAATGCCACCAGCTTTGTTCTTTTTGCTCAATATTAGTTTGATTATTCAACATCTTTTGTAGTTCCATGTGAATTTTAGAATGTTCAATTTCTTTGAAAAATGCAATTGATATTTTGATCAGTGGTTGCACTGAGTGTATAAATTGTATTGGATAGTATGGTCATTTTAACAATATTAATTATTCTGATCTATTTGCATGTAATATATTTACATTAATTTGTCTCATCTTCAATTTCTGTAATGAGTAACTTATAGTTTTTGTTGTAAAAGTTTTTCACCTTCTTTGTAACCTTATTCCTAAGTTTTTTTTTTTTTTTTGTAGCTATTGGCTATTGTAAATAAGATTGTCTTCTTGATTTCATTTTTAACTAGCTTGCTATTGGTGTATAGAAATACTACCAGTTCGTATGTGGTAATTTTGTATCATTCAACCTTACTAACTTTTTTTATCAGTTCTAAAAGATTTTTGGTTGAGTCTTTTGGTTTTTCTATATATAAGATCATGTCTCTGCAAAGAGGAACAATTTGACTGCCTCTTTACCAATTTAGATATCTTTTTTTTTTTCTTTTGATTGATTCGTCTGGCAGAACTTACAGTACTATGTTGAATAAGAACAATACAAGTGGGCATCCTTGTCTTATTCCAGTTCTTAGAGGAAAAGTTTTCAGCTCTTCCCAATTCAGTATAATGTTATCTGTGGGCATATGTTATATGGATTTCATTATGTCAAGACATGATCTTTCTATATCTAATTTGTTGAGAATTTTTATTGTAAACAGATGTTGAATTTTATCAAATGCCTTTTTTCTGGTCTGCTAAAATCATCATATATTTTTTGTCCTTCATTTTGTTGATGTGATGCGTTACCTTTGTTGATTTGCTTATGTTGAACCATTGTTTCATCCCTGGAGTAAATCTTACTTAATCATTATATTTTATCTTTTTTGATGTATTGCTGGTTTCAGTTTTCTGGGGGGTTTTTTTGTTTGTTTGTTTTTTTAACTTCTGTGTCTACATTCATCAGGAATATTAGTGTGTAGTTTTCTTTTTTTCTTGTGTTTTTGGTTTTGGTATCAGGGTAATGCTGACAACACAAATGAATTAGAAGGAATTCCCACCTCTCAATTTTTTGGGGAACAATTTTTAAAAATGGGTTTTAATTTTTCTTTACAAGTTTGATATATTTCAGCAATAAAGCAACCTGATCCAGAGCTTTTCTTGTTGGAAGTGTTTTTAATAATGATTCAATCTCATTATTCATTATTGGTCTGTTCAGGTTTTCTATTGCTTCCTAGTTCAATCTTGATAAGATGTCTATGTCTAGCAATTTATCTGTTTTCTCATGGTTTTCTAATCTGTTAGTATATAGTTGTTCATAATTGTCACTGTTGAGTCTGTATTTCTGTGGCATCAGTTAAAATAATTCCTTTTTCATTTCTGACTTTATTCATTTGGGTCTTCTCTCTTGCTTGCAATTTATCCATTTTGTTTATCTTTTTATAAACCAAATTTTGTTTTGTTGATTTTTTCTGTATTTTTTTAGTCTCTGTTTCATTTAGTTCTGCTCTGATTTTTATTACTTCTTTTAGTCTATTAACTTTCTTGTTTATTCTTGCTTTTCTAGTTCTTTGAGGTTCATTAGGTTATTTGAAATATTTCTACTTTTTAATGTAGTTGTTTATTGATATACACTTCCTTCTTTGCACTGTTTTTGTTCTCATAGTTTCAGTAAGTTGTAATTTCTTTTCCATTTGTTTGAAGAAATTATCTTATTTTCTTCTTAATTTCTTTATTGAGTCAATGGTTGTTTGGGAGCATGTTGTTGAACTTCCAAGAAGTTGTACAGTTTCCAAAATTCTTCTTGTTATTGATATCTGTTTTTATTTAATTGTGATGTCAGAAGATACTTAATATAATTTTTATATCTTTAAATTTGTTGAGCCTTGTTATGTGGCCTAATATATGATATTTCCAGGGGAATGTTCTTTGTGCTGATGAGAAGAAAGTGTATTCTGAAACTGTTAAATTAATGTTCTGTAAATGTCTGTTAGCTACCTGTAATCTTGTGACATTAGTTGTATTAAAATTGTCTTAATTCTACTGATTAAGTTTAATGTACAATTAAGATAAAGTTGTCTTAAATGTACAAAAAACTTCTTTTATTAATTTTCTATAGAGTTAATCTATCCAATGCTGAAGGTGGGGTGTTGAAATTCTTAACTATTATTGTATTAGGGTCTATCTGTGTTTTTAGCTCTTACTATTTTTACTATGTATCTGGGAATTCCAATATTAGGTGTATACATACTTACAGTCATTATAATTTCTTGGTTAATTGATCTCTGTAATTATACAATAATCAGCTTTGTCTCTATGTTTTATAATTTAAGTCTAAATCATGTATATGAGCATAACTACTCTTGCATGCTTTTTGTTTATATTTACATGGAATATATTTTTTCTATCTCTTTATTTTTAGTCTATGTGTTTCTTTACTGGTAAAATAAATTTGTTGTAGGTAGGTCTTTTTTTTTTTTATTAAGCCAATCTGTGTCTTTTAACTGGGAAATTTAAAACATTTACATTCAAGGTTGTTAATGATAGGTGATGACTTGTTTCTATCATTTTGATATTTATTTATTTTCTGATATGTTTTATATATCCTTTGTTTCTCACTTCTTCTATTGTTTACCATCTAAAATGAAAAGTACCCAAGACAGGTCTTAATCAATTTAGAAATTTACTTTGCTAAGATTACATACTCACACAAAAGGATTACAAATCCACAGAAACAATCTGTGTGCCATACTTTTTTTTTTTTTTCAAAGATTTTGAAGTCTTCAATATTTAAAGGGGAAAGCAGGCTACAGGAGAAAGAGGGAGGTTATGCACACATTACTGAACTCACTTGTTGCAAGAGGAAAGAAACAGGTAGGTGAATAGTCAATTATTTATTCAGCTAGCACTCAGTAAATCGTACTTAATGAAAACATAGTGTATCTATCTGTGGAAATATTTAACATTTTATCTGTAGATATCTGCTTAAAAACAAAAGGAAAGGCAGTTTCTGGCAAGACTCAGCTTTCAGCTTCATTTCTTCCATTTGGATAGTGAATTGAGGTCTCAAGATTTAATGTTCCTTACAAACTTTATGATTTGATGTTTATTTTATAGTGATACTATCTGGTTTCTTTTGCTTTCTCATTTTTGTATCTGCTTTACTAGTAAGTTTTATACTTTTGGTTTCTCATCATGGTAAGATACCCTTTCACTTCCAGATGTAGTATGCCCATAAGTATTTCTTGTAGAATTGGTTTGACAGTGATGAACTTCTGTAATTTTTGCTTACCTGGAAAATCCTTTACTTCAACTCCCTTTCTAAATCATAGTTTTGCTGGGTAGAGAATGCTTGGTGATGATTTTTTGTTTGTTTGTTTGTTTTATTCAGCCCTTAGAATATGTCATTCCATTTTCTCATGAGCTGTAAGTTTTCAGCTGAGAAATCCACTATTAGTCAGATGGAGATTCCCTCATATGCGACTTAATGAATTTCTATTTCTGTTTTTAGATTCTCTCTTTGTGTTTAACCTTTAAAATTTAACTATAGTGTGTCATAAAGACCTTTTAGAGTTGAATACATTTGAGAATCTTTGAACTCCCTGTATCTGAATGTCTATATCATTTGTAAGACTTGGGAAGTATTCAGCTATTATTTTATTAAATAGATAGTCTATGACTTTTCCCATCTCTTTTCCTTGAATTTCCAAAACTCAAATATTTGGTCATTTTTTTATACTTCATATATCATGCAAGCTTTTATTATTCATTTATATTCTTTTATTTAGTTTGACTTGGTTTTTTGAAAGATGTGTCTTCAATTTTAAAAATTCATTCTTCTGCGTAACCTATTCTATTAATTAAACTCTTGATTATATTCCATTACATTTTTAAATTTATTTGTTTCCGGGATTTCTGGGTTTTTTGTGGTATCAATATCTGTGTTGAAGTTCTCATTTAGTTCATAAATGGATTACATATGGAGGTTTAATTGACTCACAGTTCCACATGGCTCGGGAGGTTTCACAAATATTGCAGAAGGCAAATGAGGAGAAAAGTCACATTTTACATGGTAGGAGGCAAGAGAGTGTGTGCAGAGGATCTCCCTTTTATAAAACCATCAGATCTCATGAGACGTAATCACTATCACAAGAATAGCATGGTAAATACCTGCTCCATCCCCATGATTCAATTACCTCCTATTGAGCCCTCCCCACAATATGTGGGGATTGTGGAAGTGAAAATTCAAGATGATATTTGGGTGGAAACACAGACAAACAATATCATTCCACCTTGGTCCCTCAAAAATCTGATATCCTCAGATTTCAAAATCGATTATGCATTCTAAACAGTCCCCCAAAGTCTTAACTCATTTCAGCATCAACTTAAAAGTCCATAGTCCAGAGTCTCTACTGAGACAAGGCAAGTCTTTTCTGCCAATGAGAGTGTAAAATCCAAAGCAAGTTAGTTACTAACTAGATACAATGAGGGTACAAGCATTGGGTAAATACACCTATTCCAAATGGGAGATATTGGCCAAAATGAAGGGGTTATAGACACCACAAAGTATGAAATCCAGCAGAGCAGCCAAGTGTTAAAGCTCCAAAGTGATCTCCTTTGAATCCTTGACTCACATCCAGGTCACACTGATGCAAGAGGTGGGTTCCCATGTGTGTGGTCAGCTCTGCTCCTGTGGCTTCACAAGGTACAGCCCTTATTCTGGCTCCTTTCATGAACTGCAACTGTCTGTGGCTTTTCCAGGAGTATAGTATAAGCTGTCAGTGTTTCTGCCATTCTGGAGTCTGAAAGATGGTGGTCATCTTCTCACAACTCCACTAGGCAGTACCCAGTGATAACTCTCTGGGAGTGCTCCCACCTCAAATTTTTCTTCTGCCCTGCCCTAGCAGAGGTTCTCCATAAGGGCTCCACCCCTGCAGCACACCAGGGATTCTCATACATCCAAGCATTTCCGTACATCCTCTGAAATCTACGTGGAGGTTCTCAAAGCTCAATTCTTGACTTCTGTGCATGAATAGGCCCAACACCATGTATAAACCATCAAGGCTTAGGGCTTTCACCACCTGAAGCAATGGCCTGAGCTCAACATTGACTTCTTATAGCCATGGCTGGAGTGGCTAGCATACAGGGCACCAAATCCACACACTGACACTACAGAGGTTCCTGGGCCCTGTCCATAAAATTGTTTGTCCTTCCTATGCCTCTCAGCCTGTGACCACAGGAGCTGCCATAAAGGTCTGTGACATGTACTGGAGACCATTGTCTTGAAAATTAACATGTGGCTCCTCATTGCTTATGCAAATTTCTACTGCCAGCCTAAATTTCTCCTCAGAAAATTAATTTTTCTTTTCTATTGCATGTTCAGAATGTAAATTTTCCAAACTATTATGCTCTGCTTCACTTTTAAATATAAGTTACAGAGGTTGATCCAAGATGGCCAAATAGGAACAGCTCTGGAGTGCAGTTCCCAGTGAGAACACAGAGGATGGGTGATCACCACATTTCCAAATGAGGTTTTACTGCTCACAGACCAGGAGACTCCAGGGCAGAAAAGCCATGAATCTCTGGTATGGTTGTTTCAGCAGGCGCAGTGTGTCTCCACACAAAAACTCACACAAATCTGACGGTCATTCCAACTGGCACCTGTAATGCTTGGGAGACAGAGTCACCCATTAAACTGAATAAAAGGGGCTGAAACAGAAAGCCAGGCAATCTGGCTCAGCAGTTCTCACCCCCAAAAGACCAGCGTCATAAAACACTCTGGATTGAGAGTTTCAAAGCAAGCCCATCTGGACACAAGACAGTCCAGCTCTGTGGGGGGAAGGGTGTCTGCCATTACCGAGGCAATCCACCACTACTGAGGCAGTCCACCATTACTAAGGCAGTCCACCATTACTGAGGCAGACTGCCATTACCAAGGCAGTTCTAACTATACCTCTATAAACAAAACCTCAAGGATGTTCAAACAGCAGCTGGGCAGAGCCCATGGCAGCTCAGCAATGCCTCTATGGGCAGGCTGTGAATAGGCTACTTCCTTGCTGGGCAGGGCATCTCTGGGAAAAAGGCAGCAGCATGTCAGGAATTTATAAATAAGGCCCCACCTTCCCAGGACAGAGCACCTGGGGAAAAAAGGCTGTTATGAGTTCTGCTGCAGTAGACTTAAAGGTACCTGCCCAGTAGCTCAGAACAAAACAACAGAGCTCACACTTGAGCTCAGCACTTGAGCTCCTATAAGGGACAGACCGTCTCCTCAAGCAGCTCTCCAACCCTGGCATACCGAAAGAGACACCTTATAAAGGAGAGCTCAGGCTGACATTTGGCAGGTATCCTTCTGGGACAAAGATAACAGAAGAAGAAACTGGCAGAAACCCTTACAGTTCTGCAGCCACTGCAGGTGATCCCCAGACAAGCAGGCTCTGGAGTAGCAGTCCTGCCACAGAGGGGCCTGTTAGAAGGAAAACTAAAAAACAGAAAGAAATAACTTCATCATTATCAAAAAGGACATCCACACAGAGACCCTACTCAACTACAAAGACCACAGGTAGATAAATCCACAAAGATGGGAAGAAACCAGCGCAAAAAGGATGAAAACACTGAAACCAGAATGCCTCTCCTAATCCAAAGGATCACAACTCCTCACCAGCAAGAAAACAAGGCTGGATGGAGAATGAGTCTGATGAATTGACAAAAACAGGCTTCAGAAAGTGGGCAATAACAAACTTCTCTGAGCTAAAAGAACATGTTCTAACCCAATGCAAAGAAACTAAGAACCTTGAGAAAGTGTTTGACAAAATGCTAATGATAATAAACAGGTTAGAGAAGAATACAAATGAATTGATGGAGCTGAAAAATACAACACAAGAACGTCAAGAAGCATACACAAGTTTCAAAAGCAGAATCGACCAAACAGAAGAAAGGATATGAGAGATTGAAGATCAACTCAAAGACTTAAAATGAGAAGTCAGGATTAGAGAAAAAAACAGTAAAAAGACATAAACGTAGCCTCCAAGAAATATGGGATTATGTGGAAAGACCAAATCTGCATTTGTTAGGTGTAACTGAATGTGGCAGAGAGAATGAATTCAAGCTGGAAAACACTCTTGAGGATAGTATCCAGGAGAACATCCCCAACCTAGCAAGGCAGTCCAATATTCAAGTCCAGGAAATACAGAGTATACCACAAAGATATTCCTCAGGAAGAGCAACCCCAAGGCTTTTGGTGAATCATCAGATTCACCAGGGTTGAAATGAAGGAAAAACTCCTAATGACAGCCAGAGAGAAAGGCTGGGTTACCCACAAAGGGAAGCCCATCAGACTCACAGCAGATATCTCAGCAGCAACCCTGCAAGCCAGAAGAGAGTGGGGGTTAATATTGAACATCCTTAAAGAAAAGAATTTTCAACCTAGAATTTCATATCCAACCAAACTAAGCTTCATAAGCTCAGGAGAAATATAATCCTTTACTACAAGCAATTGCTCAGAGATTTCATCACCACCAGGCCTGCCTTATGAGAGCTCCTGAAAAAAGCACTAAACATAGAAAGGAACAACCAGTACCAGCCACTCCAAAAACATATGGTTAAGAGCATCGACACAATGAAGAAACTGTATCAACTAACAGGCAAAACAACCAGCTAGCATCAAAATGGCGGGATCAAATTCAAACATAACAATATTAACCTTAAATGTAAATGGGCTAAATGCCCCAATCAAAAGACACAGACTAGCAAATTGGATAAAAACTCAAAACCCATCAGTGTGCTGTATCCAGGAAACCCATCTCATGTGCAAGAATACACATAAGCTCAAAATAAAGGGATGGAGGAAGATTTACCAAGCAAATGGAGAGCTAAAAAAAACAGTAGTTGCAATCCTAGGCTCTGATTAAATCGACTTTAAACCAACAAATATCAAAAGAGGCAAAGAAGAGCATTACATAATGGTAAAAGGAACAATTCAACAAGAAGAGCTAACGATCCTAAATATATACGCACCCCATACAGGAGCACCCAGATACAAAAAGCAAGTACTTAATGACCTATGAAGAGACCTAGAATCCCACACAATAATAACAGAAGACTTTAACACTCCACTGTCAATATTAGACAGATCAACGAGACAAAAAATTAACAAGGATAACCAGGACTTGAAGTCAGATCTGGACCAAGCAAACCTAATAGACATTTATAGAACTCTCCACCCCAAATCCATAGAATATATATCCTACTCAGCACTGCATCACACCTATTCTAATATTGACCACATAATTAGAAGTAAATTACTTCTCAGCAAATGCAAAAGAGCAGAAATCATAACAAACAGTCTCTCAGACCATAGTGCAATCAAATTAGAACTCAGGATTAAGAAACTAACTTAGAACTGCACAGCTTCATGGAAACTGAACAACTGGCTCTTGAATGTTGACAATGAAATGATGGGGAGAAATGCCAAACGTGGGTGAAAGGGAGGAAGGCAGCAAAACACACTGCCATGTGTGTACCTATGCAACTATCTTGCATGTTCTGCACATGTACCCCAAAACTTAAAATGCAATTAAAAAAAGAAATTACTACAGAAAACTCTATGCACATAAATGAGTAAACCTGGAAGAAATTTATAAATTCCTGGACACTGTGTCCCCTCCCATGCCTAAGCCAGGATGAAGTTGAAACCCTGAATAGACCAATAAAAAGGTCTGAAGTGGAGACAACAATTAATAGCCTACCAACCAAAAAAAAAGCCCAAGATGGGATCACAGCTGAATTCTACCAGACATAAAAAGAGGAGCTGGTACAACTTCTTCTGAAACTATTCCAAACAATCCAAAAAAAGGGAATCCTTCCCAAATCATTTTATGAGACCAACACCATCATGATACCAAAACCCAGCAGAGACTCGACAAGAAAAAAACACTTCAGGCCAATATCTATGATGAACATAAATGCAATAATCTTCAATAAAATATTGGCAAACCGATTGCAACAACACATCTTAAAGCTTATCTGTAACAATCAAGTAGGCTTTATCCTGCAGATACAAGGCTTGTTCAACATACACAAGTCTATAAACAAAATTCACCACATAAACAGAACCAAAGAGAAAAACCATGTGATTTTCTCCATAGAGGCAGAGAAGATCTTTGACAAAATTCAACATCCCTTTATCTAAAAACTCTCAATAAACTAGGTATCAATGGAACGTATCTCAAAATAATAAAAGCTATTTATGAGAAACACACAGCCAATATCATACTAAATAGGCAAAAACTGGAAGGATTCCCTTTGAAACCTGGCACTAGACAAGGATGCCCTCTCTCTCACTCCTATTTAATATAGTATTGGAAGTTTTAACTGGAGCAATCAGGCAAGAAACAGAAATAAAGGGCATCCAATTAGGAAAGGAGGAAGTCAAACTGTCTCTCTTTGCAGACGACATGACTGTATGTTTAGAAGACCCCATCGTCTCAGCCCAAAATCTCCTTAAACTGATAAGCAACTTCAGCAAAGCCTCAGGATACAAAATCAATGTGCAGAAATCACAAGCATTCCTATACACCAATAACAGACAAAATAAGCATCAAATGAATGTGCCTCAAAAAAAAAGAGGCATCTATGATCAACACACAGCCAACATCACACTGAATGGGGAAAAGCTGGAAGCATTCCTTTTCAGAACTAAAACAAGACAAGCATCCCTACTCCCGCCACTTTGATTTAAGACAGTACTGGAAGTCCTTGACAGAGCAAAAAGCAAGAGAAAGAAATAAAAGGCATCCAAATAGGAAAAGAAGAAGTCAAACCACCTTACTGTGGACAATAGGATTCTATATCTAGAAAACCCTAAAGACTTAATCAAAAGGCCCTTGGAACAGATAAATGGCATCAGTAAAGTTTTAAGATAGAAAATCAATGTAAAAATAATCAGTAGCATTTTCATACACCAATAACACTCAGGCTAAGAGCCAAATCAAGAATGTGATTCTATTTACAATAGACACAAAAAGGAAAACTCCTAGGAAGACATCTAACAAAGGAAGGTGAAAAATAATTAAAGGAGAACTGGAAAACGCTGCTGAAATAAATCATACATAACAAAAACCAATGGAAAAGCATTCCATGCTCATGGATTAGAAGAATTAATATTATTCATATGGGCATGTTACCTAATAAAATCTATAGATTCAATGCTATTCCTATCAGACAACCAATGTCTTTGTTCACTCACAGAATTAGAAACAAACTGTTGTAAAAATCATATGGAAACAAAGAAGAGCTTGAATAGCCAAGAAAATCCTAAGCAAATCAAAAAAGCCAGAGGCATTACCTTAACCTAACTGCAAACTATGCTACAAGGCTATAGTAAACAAAACACCATAGTACTGGTTCAAAAACAGCCACATATAGCAATGGGACCAAATAAAGAGCCCATATAAAACTGCATACCTATGACCATTTCATCTTTGACAAAGCTGACAAAAAAAAGGCAATCGGGAAAAGACTCCCTATTCAATAAATGATACCGGGGTACCTTATCCAGCCATTTGCAGAAGAACAAAATTGTACTCCTACCTTTTACCATATACAAAAATTAAATCAAGATTGATGAAAACTTTACATATAATACCTCAAACTAGAGGAATTCTAGAAGTAACCTAGGAAACACTATTCTGGACATCATTCTTGACAAAGAATTTATTATTAAATCCCCAAAAACAATTACAACAAAAACAAAAATTGACAAGCAAGATCTAATTAAACAAAAGAGTTTCTGCACAGCAAAAGAAACTATCAACAGTGTAAACAGCATTTTTCTACACTAATAACATTCAATAATGTCAATACAAAATGGGATAAAATATTCACAAACTATGCATCAGACAGAGGTATAGTTTCTAGATTCTTTAAGAAACTTACGTCAAGAAGCAAAAAGTTAATAACCTCATTAACAAGTGGGAAAAGGACATGAATACATTATTCTCAAAGGAGAACATAAGTGTGGCCAACAAACAAATGAAAGTATGCTCAACATGGCTAATTATTAGAGAAGTGTAAAGCGAAACCACAAAGAAATACCGTCTCACACTAGTCAAAATGGATATTATTAAAAAGTCAAAAAGCAACAGATACTGGCAAGGCAGTGGAGAAAAGGGAATGTTTATGCATTGTTGGTGAAAATGTAAATTAGTTCAGCCACTGTAAAAGCAAGTTGGAGATTTCTCAAATATCACAGAACTGCCATTTGATGCATTACTGGGTATATATTTGGAAGAAAATAATTCTCTCTACCAAAAAAACACATGCACTTGTATGTTAATCACAGCACTGTTCACAATAGCGAAAACATGGAATCACCCTTAGTGCCCATAAACAATAAATCAGATAAAGAAAATGTGGGGCATAGACACTGTATTAGTCCATTCTCACACTGAAATAAAGAAATACATGACACTGGGTAATTTATTAAGAAAAGTGGTTTAATTAACTCTTAGTTCCAGGTGGCTAGGGAGACCTCAGGAAACTTACAATTATGGCAGAAGTGGAAGTAAACATGTCTTCCTTCAAAAGGCAGCAAGAAAGAGAAGAGTAAATAGTGAATGGAGAATAGACCCTGATAAAATTCTCAGATATTGTCAGATCATGAAAACAGGATGGGGAAAACTGACCCCATGATCAAATCACCTCCTGAAAAGTCTATCCCTAGAAATGTGGGGATTATGGGAATTACAATTCAATATGAGATTTTGGTGCAGACACAAAGCCTAACCATAATTCTACCTCTGGCCCCTTCAAAACACAATCCATATGTTCCCCAAAATCCCTTAAAGTCTTAATGCATTCCAGCATTAACTCAAAAGTGGAAGTCCAAACCATCTGAGAGAAGGCAAGTCTCTTCTACCTATGAGTCTGCAAAAACAAAAGCACATTAGTTACTTCCAAGATGCAATGGGGGTATAGGCATTGGATAAATGCTCCCATTTCAAATGGGTGAAACTGGCCAAAACAAAGGGGCTACCAACCAGCCCCATGCAAATTCAAAGTCCAATAAGGCAGTCATTAAGTCTTAAAGCTCCAAAATAATCTCATTTGACTCCATGTCTCACATCCAGGTCATGCTGATTCAAGAGGTGTGCTCCCCTTATTTTGGGTATCTCTACCACTATGACTTTGCAGGGTACAGCACCAATTCCAGCTGCTGTCACAAGCTGGCATTAAGTGTCTGTGGCTGTTCCAGGTGCACAGTACAAGCTGTCAGTGGATTTGCCATTCTGGGGTCTGGAGGATGTAGGAGCTAAATATTGGATACTCATGGATGTAAAGATGACAACAATAGACCCTGGTGACTAATAGAAAGGGGTCGGGGAGAGGAAGAAACTAACTGTTGGGTTGTTGGGTACTATGTGCACCCATCCTAGGAAGCCATTGAAGATATGTTTCTAATAAAACTAGAGATGTTTAAAAGATCTGAGAGATTTCTATCTATTCCTTTCCAACTGATTATCAGGCTCATCTGTATCCTAAACCTCAGCATTATGCAAGATATCCATTCAACAAACCTGCATATATACCTCCTACCTCTAAAATAAAAGTTGAAATTCAAAAAATCATAGAAAATAAAAAGCCATATGTTCTCACTTATATGTGATAGCTAAACAATTGATCAACAAGAACATACAGAGAGGAAAAATAGACATTGGAAGCTCCAAAAGGTGGGAGGGCGGAAGTTGGCTGAAAGATGAAATATTACCTATCAAGTACAATGTATACTATTAGACGATGGGTACACTAAAAGCCCAGACTTCATTGCTATGTAATATACCCATGTAATACAACTGCATTTGTGTTCCCTAAATCTATCAAAATAAATGAAAAAATAAATACATATATCAGAAAAAAACAAATGTCAGTGAACACATCATATTTTCAATGTGCAGGAACACAAATATCTTACATCTCACATTCTCTTCCTACAAAGCCATTGAAGATGTGTTTCTAATAAAATTAGAGATGTTTAAAAAATCTAAGAGATTTCTATCTATTCTTTTCCAACTGATTACCACCTCTGTTCATTAACCAGTGCTTTCCTGGTTTGACACAGCAATTAGAGACTTTATCAGCTCCTTATGTTTGCCTTATTTTGCTAGACCTTTTTATTCCTTAGGTATTTGATGAAAGGTTTTCTTTCACTCTGAGTTCTTTGGCTGCAGTAACTAGTGCTGGGAGAGACCATGTCTCTTACATGACACATAATATTTGGAAAATGTTCTTGCTTAATAACTATTGCATTAAATGGGCTAAAAATCTTGTTAAAATCAGTATAGGGTAGAATCTATACTGTGTATATTAAAGTAGGACAAAAGAAAATAAATGTGAAAGTAATGTGGAAAGTTGAAGAGTTAAAGACATGAGGGGAACGTCCATTACATCTCACTATCTAAACCATGTCTCTGTGCTTCACCAAGATGCAGGCCATTAGGAATATTATTATGCTTTAGAAACAAGATGATAGGTCTGCCAAACTGATCTTAGCAATCTGAGCTTTTAACGTTAGATATTATCAGAGGAAAAAACACTAACTTGTACACGACTGATAAGCACAAATGTGGTCAAGAGTATTTCCTCTTGATTGCATAAGAAAGAATACCCCAAAATCGATAAGATTTAGTAGGTTGTATCTACAATTAAGAAGAATGGCCATATAGTTATAATCCTTGTCAGTCAAGATAGACCAGTTATGCTGATGTAACAAATAAAACCAAAACCTGAATCTAGAAAAACTTAAGTTGTTTTTTATACTACAAGCCCAGTGAAGACTATTTAGAGGGGAAGATTCTGCCTTTTTAGTTCCTCAGTGTATTCGTCCATTTTCACACTGCTATGAAGAATAACCCAAGACTGGGTAATTTATAGAAAAAAATAATTTTAATTGACTCACAGTTCCACATGGCAGGGGAAGCCTAAGAAAATTTACAATTATCATGGAAGGGAAAGCAAACACATCCTTCTTCACATGGTGGCAGGAGAAAGAAGTGCTGAGCAAAGGAGGAAAAGCTGCTTATAAAACCATCAGATCTCAAGAGAACTCATTAACTGTCTTGAGATCAGCATGGGAGTAACTAGCTTCATGATTCAATTATCTCCCATTGGGTCCCTTCCAAAACATCTGGGGATTATGAAAACTACAATTCAAGATGAGATTTTGGTGGGGGCACAGTCAAACCATGTCACTCAGGAACCCCAAATTACAAAGGTTTCATCAACAACTGGGTAATTTGCACATGCCTTTATAGCTTTCTGACTGAAATAATTTACGTCACTTCCACTCAATTTTTGTTGACTAAAGCAAGTTACATGACCATGTGTAACTTACAGAGGAGCGAAGAAGTGCATTCATATCACATGCCAGAAACAGTGGTGAAAGAGGGTATTGTGAGAGCCCTCCTCATTGCCATATATTGTATACAATTCTAAATATAATGTAAGATAAATAAATGTCTAGGCTACTAAGGAGAAAAAAATAATGCTACTTGGAAAATAAAAAGTAAAATAAAAATTTCCTAGAAAATTGTATATTTTAAGAATTGTCAATGTCATATTACCTTTCAGATATACTGGGGGAAAAAAGAACTATGATGTATGTCTTTAGACAGCTATAAAATATGTCCTTTGACCAAAATTTTCTCAAGGAATATTTTCGAATACTGAAGGCTGAGTTTCAGAACAAATTTTGGAACAGAGATATCATTGATAAAAATGGTTACTGACAGATAAATGTATTGAAGAGGTCAGTAAATAAGAACACTAAAAACAATACCTGCAGCTAGTTAGAATTATCTAAGAGTTGAAACAAACACATTAGAAAAACTATACAATACAAAAACACACAGCAATGTTTTCACAGTGCTGATTAGATTACTAGGATGGTAGAGAACTAAAAAGATAAAGATATAAAATATACTCTTCTCTTTCCCATTTATTAAATTCAAAATTATTGTGTAGGCTAGTTAGAGTTATGTAAAGTATTAATAATAGCTAGAGAAGTTTTAGGATAAACAACATGTCATATATATCTATATATAAATATATGTGTGTGTATAACATTAATGCTACAAATTGTTTTAATTTATAAATTTAAAAAATTATACTTAATTCAATAAAAGATTAAACTGCTAAATAAAACCTATACTCAGTACCTATTATATAGTATCCCTAATCCCTAATGCTTAGCAAAATTGTTGGTCACAAAATGGGCATTTAAGTAGATACATACTTCTTATTGGTCGAGATAGACAAAAAGCAAGTTACAAAATGTAGAAAGCCAGAAACTAGAACAAAATAAAGTAATATATCTAAATTTTTTATACATAAAAAATGTTTAAAGCAAAATACAGTTGATCCTTTGTACTGCAGGTTCTACATTCTTGAATCCAATCATCCAAAGTTTAAAAAACAAAATTAGAAAACAATTCCGCAAAGTTCCTAAAAGCAAAATTTGAATTCTCAGACACCGAGAACTATGTTAAATCCAAGCAAATAAGTAATTTTTAGGCATTATATTAGGTATTATAAGTAATCCAGAGATGATTAAAGTATATAGGAAGATGCTCACAAGTTATATGCAAATACTACACACTATTTTATGTAAGAGACTTGAGCATCTGCAGATTTTAGTATTTGTTGGGCTCCTAGAACCAATCCCCCAAGGACACAAGGATACTGAATAATAACTAGTCAAAGTTAAGAACAAAACACCAAACTTATCTGCCTAATACTTATATTGCCACCATTGTTCTCCCACTTCCATGTTTAAATCAGTAAAATTTAAGGGAAATATCAAGTGAAAGAAGAAAGGAGATAATAATGAAAGGTGCAGACAAACATGAAAAAGCTGAGTCTGTTTATAATCAATAAATAGCCAGGGATTTCAATATTCAAAGCAAATTTTCATTACAAATCCTAAAAATAATGAAAAAACACAATTGTAATGACATTTTTATTTAGTGTTACTATTATAGGGCAGTTAAAATAGAAAAAAAGTAGCAACAAAAAGTCAGAAATAAATAAATTATAGGATTTGATTATATACACATATATTAGTTTTCTCTTGTATTACTGTATTTTAGCTAAAGAGTATAAGTCATTTATGTGCTTTGTGCATAGCAGAGCTTTCTCAAACCCAATGATTTAACTGGTAATAAGATCAGTGACCTCTTCATGTATAACAAAAATTTCCAAAGCCAGAAGTCTTTCAAAAATTATTTCAAAGCCCAAAGTGTATGTTCCTGCATATGCCTATTTAAACAGTTTAAATATTGTTTAATCAACCTTCTACTCCTCTTCCTATTCAAACATTAAAACCAAGTCTTATGTAATTATTCTTTCTGATTTTCACAATCTGTTTATTACATTATTTGGTTGTGATCTTGGATTGAATTTATTTCTTATGAGAGATCTTCTAAAAGCCTGAAGATATAGTATTTTATAGTTCCAAGAAGATTACATTTTCAGGATAAGTATTTAGAGAGCCAAGAGGCATCAATGTACTTGATGTTGCATTTTTTTAAATAGCATTATTGCTTTGTGATAGTGAATTTAATCTTGGTAAATTTGCTGTAGTTTACGTATGTAAGATTCAAACTCCTCATGTGTGAAAAAAAGACAATTAATGTACTGTAAATAAATGAATATAAACTAAGTTGTTGGGATTCATAATGAGAGATGAAATTAAGGACTTATTCAGCCTCTTAGCAGTGAAATGAGTTCTAGTCAATTGAATAATTTTTCAGTAAAAGTTTTACAAAAGTCTAAATTAGAAAGCAAACTAAACCAGATTAGAAATCATGTGCAAAATGTAAATGCAAACTTATTTTTAGAAAGTAAACTACTGTTTGATTGATTAAAAACTTGAGCATAGAGGATCATGATTTTTAATTCTTTAAATGTTATGAGTTAAATGGTAGTATGTTTTCATTTCAGTGAAAATCCATGATGAATAAACATTTTTAGAGTCCAGCTATATTTTAATAATTGTAAACTCTAATTCCTAATTTTTTTCCATGACAACAGAGGCCTGGAGAAGTTACCTCAGAGTCATGATGAAGATGGAAACCCCTGGTTTTAGTATGCAAACTATTTTTTCCAAAGATCTACAGATAGTTCCATCTCTTTTTATCTGACTCGTTAATCATATTTTTGATTAAACTCTATTTTATCAGAAAAACTAAATGATAAGAAAGTAAAGCAGCCTTAATGCTGGTTTGGAGAAAGTGTTAGTGGTCTGGGGGGAGATCAAACCAGACACATTGCCTCAGGCCAAAACCTAATCTACAAGAAAGCCCTAGCTCCCTTCAATTTTGTGAAAGCTGACAGAAGTGAGGAAACTGCAGTAGAAAAGTTAGAAGCTAACAGATGCCGATTCATGAGGTTTAAGGAAAAAAGCAGTCCCCACAATGTAAGAGTACAAGGTGAAGCAGCAAGTGCTGATATACAGGCTGCAGCAAGTTATCCAAAAGATCTAGTTAAGATCATTGATGAAGGTGTGTATGCTTAATGTCAGATTGTTAATGGAAACGACACAGCCTTAGATAGAAAGAATATGCCATCTAGGAGTTTCATAGCAAGAGAGGAGAAGTCAATGCCTGGCTTCAAAGCTTTAAAGGACAATCTGACTCTCTTGTTACAGGCTAATGCAGCTGGTGGCTTTAAGATAAAGCTGATGCTCATTTTCCATTTTAAAAATCCTAAATCCCTTAATAATTATGCTAAATATATTCATTCTTTGTTCTATAAATGCAATAAAGCTGGAATGACAGCACATGTACTACGGCATAATTTACTGAATATTTTAAGCTTGCTGTTGAAACCTAGTTCTTGGGAAAAAGAAAGTCCTTTCAAAATATCACTGACCATTGACAATGCACCTGGTCACCAAAGAGCTCTAATAGAGATGTACAAGGAGATAAATGTTGTTTTAATGCCTGATAACACAACATCTATTTTGTAGCCCATAATTCAGGAGTCATGTCAACTTTTAAGTCTTACTACTTAAGAAATGCATTTTGTAAGGTTGTAGATACATAGATAGTGATTCCACTGATGATCCTATGGGAAACACAAATTGAAAACTACTGAAAGGATTCACCATTATAAATGTTCTTAAGATCATTCATGATATATAGGAGGAGGTAAAAATATCAACATTAACAGGAATTTGAAGTAAGTTGTTTTTGGCCCTCCTGGATGATTTTCAGGAGTTTAAGACTTCAGTGGAGAATGTAAATACAGGTATAGTGGATAGCAAGAGAACTAGAATTAAAAGTGTTGTCTGAGCACACTGCCATGTGTGTTCCTACGCAACTGTCTTGCATGCTCTGCTCATGTACCCCAAAACCTAAAATCCAACAAAAAATTAAAAAAAAAAAAAAAAGAAAAGTGTTGCCTGAATTATATGACTGAATTGCTGCAATCTCATGATCAATCTTTAATGGATGAAGAGTTGCTTCCCATTGATAAGCAAAATAAGTGGTTTATTGACATTAACTCTTCTCCTTGTAAAGACATAGTGAACATTGTTGAAATGACAATAAAATCTAGGATATTACATAAACTTTGTTGACAAAGCAGCAGCAGGATTTGAGAGGATATACTCCAATATTCAATGAGTTATGTGGGTAAAACTCTGTCAAACAGCATGTCATGCTACAGAGCAATCTCTCATAAAAACAAAAGTCAATTGTTGTGGCAAACATCATTATTGTCTTATTTTAAGAAACTGCCACAGCCACCCCAACTTTCAACAACTGCCACCCTGATCAGTCTGCAGCCATCAACGTTGAGGAAAGACCTTCTACCAGCTAAAATCATAATTAGCTGAAGGCTCAGATATTCATTTTTTATCAATAAAGTATTTTTAACCAAGGTGTATACATTGTTTTTTAGACATACGCTATTTCATATTGAATAGACTATACACTCTATTATAAATATAACTTTTATATACATTGGGAAACAAAAAAAAAACATGCATCTGACTCACTTTATTGCAACATGTGTTTTTTTGTGATGGTCTGGAACCAAACCTGCAGTATCTTCAGGGTATGCCTGTAACACACAAAAATGCTCTGTGATGAAGAAAGCTGCAAGTGTCCTTTGATGAATGTGTGCTGGGCCTACGCTCTATGCTTGATGAGCATGCCCTAGGAAAAGTTGTTATTACAAGAACTAATAAGGAGTTAGAAGTGACATGACTATGCACTGGTATTTGCATGTAAGTAGGATTATTTATGATTAGGATAATGGACATGAATAACAAATTTTCCTTCAGTGTCAGTAGTTTTTTGTCTTGTGTTATGTGAGTTTGGGACAAGATCTGATCAGGTATGCCTTATGCTGTGAGATCATTACAGGGCAGTCAAAGACACATGTTTGCCTCATCAGATGAAGGACTTAATTGTTGTATAGTGGTTTTATTGCTCTGAAGAAAACATGAAGGTTGGGGGACAAACAATTTTCAGTGGTTGATTGACCCTCTTTAAGGAACATCAGTCACTTAAATTCCTAGGATTTGGTTATGTCTTTTTTTTTTTTTTCTGTTTTAGGTACAGAGTAGGGAAGAACATAAGGTTTCTTTGACTTAGTTTATTTCTTCTCTCAATTAACTGTGTCAGGCAAATAAAACACAAAGGATGAAACACACACAGAGTGGCTCACATAGACAGAAACAGACAAATGAACACAGAAAAAAAACTACATGTAGAGATACAGAGGACCAAAGAGTAAACACACACTGAGATACAAAGAGATACAGACTCACAAACACAAACACATAAAGACAGGTAAAGATACAACCATAGTGAGGAATACACAAATATACTGCACATCCAGAGAGAGACACAGAAACAACAGACAAAGTGTCACACAGAGATACAAAG
The DNA here is from genome assembly GCF_049354715.1 of Callithrix jacchus. Classification (NCBI taxonomy): domain Eukaryota; kingdom Metazoa; phylum Chordata; class Mammalia; order Primates; family Cebidae; genus Callithrix; species Callithrix jacchus. The sequence goes on along the minus strand of NC_133502.1, from coordinate 138,182,195 downwards.
ATATGCAGAGGAAATGAAAGACAAAGACATAAAAAAGACCAAAGGAGACTCACAGAGGCACATCCACATAGAGACATACACATAGGCATACAGAAAGACTCATTAAGAGATAGAGATATGCACAGAAAAACACACAAAGGGCAGAGCCAACACAAATATTGAATCACACATGAAGAGATACTTCAGCAAGAGACACAAATACAGAATCATCTACATTTGTAGGAATTGCCTTTATCACAGGCACTGATAGCTGAATTGGCATTGTTATGAACAGTCCATTACACCATTCATTCCAAGACTTTACTCATAACCGCCTTATCAGAATCATCAGGGCTGAGAACTAGAAATGTGTTGTTTTTAAAAACTGCATAGACATTTCTGTTATGTTCCCTTAGCTGGAAATGTCTCTTATGTTTCAAGGAAAAATGGATGTGCTGCAGTGAAGAATAGGCCAAGGCAGACACCCAGTCCTACATGACTCAGTGAGTTTGGAAGTTTGAAGCACAGGCACACAATTTCACTCATTATGTAACCACGCCATGTGAAGCACTTTAGGTATTCACCCATGTGAGCTCCTGCTGAGCTCACGGCCCCTATTGTCTATAAAAGAACAATTACCCTTCTAACACTGTACATATGGTTTAGGCACACAGCTTATGCCCAGGCTCGCTCGCACCCAGAGAGTAAAGCCATGTTGAAACTGTCTACTACTACTCGACTGTTTTTCCAGCTACCAACCACTTACCCACCAACTCCCCTCAGACCTGTTAGAATCTGGCATATATAAAGCCTTCAACACTCCTAAAGCAGTGTGCATGCCAACTTTTCCCTTACATCTGAAATGTTACACTGGAACATTATGCTTTTTCAACAATTAACATTTGTTACATTTGCCAATTTTAGGACTTTTTCACCAAATTAATTGTAAGATTTAATTATTTTCTACTTACACTTTCAAATTTTATATATTTTAGCTTTCTAATATTTTAGATTCCCTGGTTTTAACCTTGTCTACTATTATTATTTTTGTTCATGTTCTCTTAAAATATTATTGCATTTTATTTATCTTAATTCTTAGGCTAGCTGTTTTTATTTTCAGGAGTTAATTGTTAAATTCTTAGAATGTATTTCATGACAGGCAACAGCAAAGTCAAATAAAACTAGCTTAACCAATAAGAGCATGAAGAACTCTTGCATACTCAAGTCCATAGGTCAGATGAGCTTTAGGGTTTACTTAATCCAATGACTCTGTCGTTATTTTCCCTATGATTCTTGGGGAGGAGAGAGAGCAGATGACATCTCTAGGTACTAGCTTCATCTACAAACTGGTAATCAGATGGCTATGGTTGTCATAATATATTAACCAATGGCCAGCAAGAGACAGCTCTCCTAAGATTTTCCCTTAAGAATAAGTTTCTCAGAATCCTTTTTTCAAAATTCCCCCTACATTTCAATGATCCAAATCTGGTTTTGTGTCCTTTTCAGAACCAATCTCTGTTGACAAAGAGTTCCCAATTCTGCTTAACATACACTAGGATTCCTAAGCCAATCACTGACTGGAAGATGTGATTTTCCTACTTGACTTGAACTATAATTAGATCTGAGACCAACATCCCAAATCATATGATTGCTACAAATCAGGAGGGTAGATGCCAGAAGGAAAATTAGGATGTTAGCAGGGAAAAGAAAATGGTAAAACAGCTGCTGGTTATGCAACCAGTAATATCCATCATCATCATCATCATCATCATCATCAACACTATCATCTTTACTTTCATTTTCTACAGGTCTTAACACAAACAAAAATCACAGGTGTAAAATGCTTCACATTTAATTTTTTTAAATTAAAATGACAGTTATATTCTGGGTTTATTTTTTAATTAAGAAATTAGGAGGAGATATATTGGGAGGCCGAGGAGGGTGGATCACGAGATCAAGAGATCGAGGCCATCCTGGTCAACATGGTGAAACCCTGTCTCTACTAGAAATACAAAAAATTAGCTGGGCATGGTGGCGCGTGCCTGTAATCCCAGCTATTCAGGAGGCTGAGGCAGGATAATTGCCTGAACCCAGGAGGCGGAGGTTGCGGTGAGTGGAGATCGCGCCATTGCACTCCAGCCTGGGTAACAAGAGAGAAACTCCGTCTCAAAAAAAGGAAGAAAGAAAGAAAGAAATTAGGAGAATAGTAAACCGTTTTCTACTCTGCGAAATATGCTCTGATTCTTAGCCTACAGGCAAAATTAATGATTCGTCTAGAATGCTTCATGTTCTTGGCATAGTGCTTATTGATTTATAATAAGAGTATAACAGACCATGATGCCTTAAAGGCAGAGCAATATAGCACTTGTGGAGTTTTCTTCAAAATAATCATTATCTGGTTTTAATATTTTAGATTCCCTGGTTTTAACCAGGGAATGGGGCACTCATTGTTGGAATGGGACACTCATTGTTGAATGGGGCACTCATTGTTGAAGCCCCTATACCTATTATAATGCCTGAAATACATTAGGTACACAATTAACATTTACCAAATTGATTTAAATATCAGGCAATTGGAATGCTTATGGAGCACATTCACTGAAATAAAATATATTGCAAAGGATAATTCCAGATCATGACGATTTTGAAGAAAACTCCACAAGTGCTATATTGCTCTGCCTTAAACTACTTCAGAAAAATTTACTCTCTAGATTTCAACAATTTACAATAAAAGCCTACCAAAAAATTATAAATTGAGGAATAGCTTTAAATTACAAGAAAAATATGCTGTGACAGGAATATGTTGCTATAGCCATTATACATCGTGAGCTAATAAACTATGATTTTAGATTCTCACATAATGTCTCAGCTGCATTTTTAAAACTTTTTTTATTAAAACACCTCTCAAAATGTCAGTGAGACGTAGAAGATGGCTCTAAGAATCTGCTTATCAACTTATGAGCAGAAGTTGAAGAAATTATTTTGAAAAAAGATACATCTATAATTATTTTATATATACATATATGTATATATTAGCATACAGTATTTTAGTAAAGCAGAATAGTTAGAAAACACTAAGTTATGTATAAGCAAAGACTGAGAATTACTTCCTACTTCTCACAATTATAGAATTAGAGTTTAAGACTTCATAAAATCACTCTTAAACTGATTTTGTGAAGTAGGAAAACAAAGACAACCTCAAGTAGAATTATAAATAAAACATGACTGTCTTGGGATAGATGCCATGGACTGGCCACTCCATTTCTAATCCAACTTTCTTCCATGGTAACTTTCTACATTCCAGAGAGGAAAACAATGTATTTTCCAGATTCCTTCACAGCTAGAGTTTTGGGTAAAAATTCTCACCAATCAAGTAAAAGCACAGAAACTTTAGAAAGCACAGTGAATTAAAGTTTATGTCTAGCCCATTTTTCAGTTTCAGCTGTTAGCAATCAGGGTTGTGAAGACACGGGTTTTCTGCACACGGGTTTTTCAGTTTGTCAGACAATTGTGGTGGTGATAGCAGCAGCAGCAGCTATAGGTTCAGTGGTAATTCCTGATTTCCACTCCTATACTTTGTATATCAGCTCAAATACTACATTCTTAAGTTCAGTATTTCCAAAGTGACTTAAGAGATAATAGCTCCTTTGATGGGTCAATTCTTCCATGTTCAAGAAATAATTTCTGGAGGCCTAGGAGAATTTGTATCTTTAGATATCCTAACAATTTTGTATGAAATATCTTCCTGCTTTCTATTTACTACATAGATGCTGATGGAATATGCCTATCAAAACAAGAAGTTTAGAGCAGAAAATTATGGGAAACAGGAAAAAAAAAGCATGTACAGAATTAGAAAACATTAAATAATAAAAATAAGATCAAATATAGGAGCTATGATAATAAATAAAACATCTAAGTTATTTCCTCATTTGTAAATAAAATACATTACTATAATGCATCCAGTTAATGTGTAAATGTTGATGATTAAAAGAAACTAACCTATAGCTGTGAAACAAAAATGGCAAATGTAAAATAATTAGAAAAATATATTTGATTAATTAAAAAGATAAAGATTGCTTTCTTTCTTGCAGTGGTTCATTGTTTATATCACAGAAAAAATTCAATTTTAAAAATATTAACTAGAAAAATTATATCCTCAATGAAAATGAGTCATAAACATTTGTGTTTCAAATAACATTGATTTTAAAATCATGCTTTATGAAAATTCAAATCCTTAAAACTCAGCAACAGCTCAATACCATGCTGAAGTCAGACATCAAGAAACAAAGTTTCAAAATGAACAGTTTGTCTCTTCCCCAATATCCTTTCCTGCTTAATACATGTCCCCAGTCATTGATTCAACTTTGTTAAATCAAACTTATTCTAACATGATATAAAGTGAATTTCAAATATTGAAAAAAATATGTTATTTCACAAAATGAATGAAAGTACTAATGAAAATTCTGCTAAAATCTCACCAAAGACAATGTCTTAAGAGATTCTGCTAGAAAGAGACAAATTCCAACAGTCATATAATATGACAGATGCCACAAAAGAGGATGATTTGAAAATTGAAGGACTAAAGGAGGCCCTTGGGGAAATTGACAAAGCCCTTAAATATTATCTTTTTCTGATATTACTGCCAATGTCAATGCCCAGGGAAGGCTGTTACATTGTGCTTTTGCCAAAAAATTAAGTCTATCTCAAAATCAATAAGCTTTTATCTTTTCTTTTTTTACTTTTTGTAATACCGTCCCCTCACATGCAAAGAGCCTATGGTCTTTTGTAAGACAGCCTATGATGAACAGATTTCATTTTTTTAAAAATCAAATTGCTTTATAATCTGAAATTTTTTGTTTTTCTATATAAGTGTTAATCAAAATATTGGTTCTCAATACCCTATGAAATTTTTATTTTGATTTCAAGTGGTTGCAATTTTAGTAGTCTGTTCCTAGTACCAGTTATTCCTAGGTAATTGTGACTTTTTATCTGGTAAACTAAAATCTGTTAAATACACAAATAAAAAATGACAGAAACACAGATGTTACTGTATGCCTGAACAGGTATATAAAGTACTATAATAATATAATTTACAAATATGAAAAATATATGTTATCAAAAACTTTATTTTGTTTTGAGTTTTAGAAAATAAACTTTAGAAATCACATTATTAAGAAATAAATTGCAATAGAAATGCTCGAGGGAATTTTTGAACTTAATTCTCTAAGTTTAATTAAGATTTCATATACTTTAAATAACAGGTATCTTTAAGAAAAATTTAGTTTATTTATTATTGAATCTTTTATATCAACTGATATAATTTTTTAAACTATATGGATATTCACATTGTTCATTTAGTTGTCTGAACATTTTAAAGCATCTGAAAAAGCAAAAGCAATAATTTTTCAATGCAGATAATATTATTTTAAATATTAGATTAGAATAATATTATTTTCTTAAAATAAGAGAAGCTAGATAAATGACATCTTCTGTATATGATCAAGACAAGAAATAACATTATTTTGAAACTTATCTCTTTTATTTTCACTTACTAAATAGCACTATTTGGCTTAGAAACCCCTTATAATTGCTAAAATTTAAAAAATTATTATATTTTTTCATGAGTTTGTTATACTTCTCTCTTTATTATATTTATAAGAAGCAGAAATGATATCTTCAAGTTTCTACAACATAACTTCAATACATTTCAAACATCAGAAAAAGCAGACACTTCATTCTATAACTTCAGTGCTATTAATAAAGGTAAATAACACAATTTACAAACTAAATTGAGAGAACTGCTGTCAGCACAATGCAGATTAGGAAGCTCCAGGTTATGGTTCTTTCAGGAAAACATAAAACAGTATGATACTAACACAAAGACAGAAAAAAGGACCAACAGAATAAAGTGGAGCTTATAAAGAAACCCTTGCATATATTGCAAAATGATTTTTGACAAGGATTCTTTTTTTTTTGAAAGTAAAGACGGGGTTTCACCATGTTGATCAGGCTGGTCTTGAACTCCCAACCTCAGGTGATCCGCCCACCTTGGCCTCCAAAGTGCTTGGATTACAGGTGTGAGCCACCATGCCCGGCCGACAAGGATTCTAAGACCATTCAATGGGGAAAACAGAGTCTTTTCAACAAATGCTATGGGGAAACTCGGTATCTGCATGCAAACATATAGTTGAACCATTATACTATTAAAAATACTCAAAATGGATCAAATTAACTCTAAATGAATCAAAGTTATTAACCACCAATAACTAAAACTATAAAACTCTTAGAAGAACACAAAAGAGAAAAACAACTCAGTGGATTTAGCAATGATTTCTTGGATCTGAAACCAAAAGCACAGGCAACTAAAGAAAAATAAGTAAGTTGGATTTCAAAAAATGTAAAACTTTGTGTATCAGAAACATTATTGACAGAATAAAGAGGCAACCCACAGAATAAGAGAAAATATTGGCAAATTGATAAGAAATTTATATCTAGAATATATGAAGAACTTCTACAACTAGACAGCAACAAAAAATGAACACTTGATTAAAAAGAGGAGAAAAGACTTGGGTAGCCATTTTTCCAAAGAAGATATCCAAATTTTTATCTCCAGACAATATATGCAAATGGCCAAAAAACAATGTTTAGCACTACTAATTTTAGAGAAATTTAAATAAAAACCACAATGAAATACCATTTTACATCCATTAGAATGTCTATTACAAAAGAAAAAAGAAAAACCACACACAGAAAATAACAATTGTTGATGAGGATATAAAGAAATCAGAATCTTTATAGATTTATGGTAAGAATATAAAATATTACAGCCACCATAGAGGATGTTATGGAAATTTTTCAAAAAAATTAAACAGAATTATCATATGATCCAGCAAACCATATTTGAAAGAATTGAAAGAAGGGTCTTGAATAGATTATTACATATCTCTGATAATGGCAACATTACTCACAGTAGCCAAAAGAAACAAACAATCCAAGTGTCCATCAACAGATATATGGATAAACAAAAAGTGGTATAAACAAAATGGAATATTATTCAACCTTTAAGAAGAGAAAGATTCTGACACATGCTACAACATGCATGAACTTTAAAGGCATTATGCTAAATGAAATAAATCAGTCATGTGAAGACAAATACATGATTTCACTTATATGAGGTACCAAGAATATTTAAATTTATAGAATCAGAAAGTAGAGTGATGTGGTTGCCAGGGATTTTGGAGTGGAGATAATGGAGAGTTAATGTTTAATAGGTACAGAGTTTCAGTTGAGAAAAATAAAAGTATTCTGTGGATGATAACCATGGTTGAACAATAATGGGAATGTACTTAACACCACAAAACTGTACCCTTAAAATGGTTTAAAAGGTAAACATTATGCTATACATATTTTACCAAAACAAAAAATTATTTAGAAATGTAAAAAGGGTGCTGGGCAAGGTGGTTCATACCTGCAATTCTAGGTCTTAGGGACACAGAGGTTGAAGAATAGCTTGAGCCCAGGAGTTCAAGACCTGCCATGGCAATATAGCAAGACTCCGTTCTCCACAAAAAGGAAAAAAAAAAAAGAGAGAGAAATATAAAGAGTAAAACAGATAAAGTTCTTAACTCTTAAATAAGAAATTAAAGACTAAAAAAAAGTAGTCAGAAAATGAAGGCAATGGGGAAAAAAATCTGTGGGATGCAGCCAAAAAGAAAATTTTAGATTCTAAATGCCTTTGAATTAAACAAAGAAATAATAAAATTATGGTAAGTACATATTTACCTTAAAATTATAAAATGTATATATAACTCTTAACAAAACAGAACAAATAATAAAATTACACACCAAATTAATAATAACAGAATATTTGTAGAATTAATGAACAGATCCTAGACATTTCTCTGAAAAGATCAATAAGATAAATCTTTGGCAAGCAATTAAAATAATTTTAAAAATAGAGAAAGTGATATTACATATTTCCTCATGAATGAAACCTGAGAATACATATCAATGTGGACCAAAAATGTTGAAGACTTCACAAAATGTTTCACAATATTATAAACAACATTATGTTGTATATAATACACATAAAATTTTACAATATTATATACAACTCTGCGATAGGAAATACAAAAATATTTGTCAATAAGTATTATTGAATATAGAGCATTCTTAAGGAATACTCTTTTTAAACCCTGAAAAATGCTGAGTTTTTTCACCTACTTTCCCCACTATTTTATATTTACTATTATAAATTGCTCCATGAATATCACATGTTCTTTTTCTCTAAATCAAATAAGATTTGACTCTAAGCCCTCTAAACATTTTGAAAGGTAAGAAGAGTGGGGTGGACGGTAATTTTTTTTTCTGACTGAGTTTTAACCAACAGGACCTTAACTTCCCACTCCAGCTTGGCAGCACTTGAGTCAGGTTTCCCTGAATATGGCTCCGCAAACTCCTTTTTCTTAGAGCACTTTATTTAGAAAATACTACAAATACTTTATTTGCTCCTTTGAGATATAAGTTTTCTCACAGCTTCTTGCCAGTATTACAAAATAGAAACCCATATCTAATGACCTGAAAAGCATCCTCTTAAAATGTAATTACTAAGGGAGATAAGGACCCCTATTTTCCAGTCACTATAAGAGGGTAAGAACCTAAATTCCATCTGCACCAATTAGCAAATGCAGATGGCCTAATCGCATGAGATAAACTTCCTTCCTAATAGACTTGAATAAACTATTTAACTCTGTCCTCCAAATTTTTCTTTGATGGTCTACAGCAGGAAACAAGTTCCATGACACAAAAACATAATACAAACTAGAAAACACTACTTAACATTGTAACTTACCATGATATAACTTGCTTTATGTTTCATTTAACTTTCTTAAAAGAGAATTTGGGACAATGTATGCAAATAATTTTATTAAAAATAAATATTGGGATTGTTGATTTTCAGATATAGGTATTTTCTTCTAGATTTTTGGTATAAAAGCACAGATTATTTAAAACTAAGAAAAAAAAAAAGAGAAAGGAATGAAGAAAAAGAATTAAAACCCCAATATCTGATTACAGAAAACTTTCCTGGCATCTGTAGGTCAAGAGTATTTAGAAGTAGAAGAAATTTTCATTGAATGTGGGACACTTGAGCAAGAATGTTTATACATAAAATGTAAACACTATTTTAAGAAGAATTTTGTTAGTGTAGGAATTATTAATTCTTATAATACCAAATTGGATAAAACATTTTATAGCAACATATAGCTGTCTATTTCTCCTGTATTAAGTAGTGAAATAACAAAACAGCAAAAAAAGAATTCTCAGTCTCTTTCATTAAAATGAAAATAGCATTGAATCTAAATCAGAAAGATTTTGCATAAATTTATAAATCAGATATTTGGGCATGTAAAGAAGAGTCTAAATATTTTAATATGCATTGTGTCCACCAACTCCTGGGCTCTGCCTGTTTATATTAAACATTATTTTTAACATGAAAATTAATTGATAAATGTAACCCAAACTAGTGAATATACTAGCATATTGTAAAATAAATGCCCTAGTTTGAACCCAGTTCTGTAGTCTACATCTAGATAAAATACAGCACCTAAATGTCAAAAATATTTTTGAAATTTAAATAAGTGAGAACAAAATGGCTGAATAGAAGGGAGTTGGCTTCACTATGCCACCTACAGAAAATCAAAAACAAATATATAGTACTGAGATTATCACTAGCAATATCCCAGAACTCAAATATGAGAATGAGTTCTTGGAACCACAGAAAGGTTAAAAAAAAATTCATGCAGACTGTAAGAGAATCAACCTTTTGATCTACAACACCCTTTTCCCAATCTGCTAGGCCCCAAGAGTGCAGAAAAATTTCCCCTACTCACAGTTACCATAAAAAAAAAAGTTAAGATAGAGATGGACAACCAGCTTACCCATCATGTTGAATTCACTGGCAAAACGCCTGTCACTGCCTCAACTGACAGAAAGCCTTGCAAGTGCCTAAAGGGATAAAAATTCCTGATGACAACCTGAGACAAAGGGGAGGTTAAACTACCAGCTCCACACTGGAAAAGCCTGCTCCATATCTCAGCCAAAGAAACCACCAAATCAGAGTGGTTGTTCAGTAACACCATGCTATAGGCACTATGCTCCACAAGTCCGCTGAACACAAACCCCTAATCAGCCATTTCACACTGCTCGGGTATTCCTTTGGGAGACTCCCCAATTAAGGTTGAACAGCACTTTGGAAATTTGCTGGAGTAGAGGCAAACCCTGAACTTAAAGTGCCATTTAGTGCTAAAAAGGAGGGAGTGACTTAGCAAAAAATAATTGTGAGGCTTCAGTGGTATGTTGCAAAGAAATCTCTAAGCAAACATAACTAATAAAAGAAAAAGCAAGATATAGAACACTAGAATAAATAACTTATCCCGACATGTCAACGCATAGACATATGTCCACAATAAACAATAGCAAACAGAGAACTGTGGTCTCTCAGAGTAGACAAAGCAAGAAACCAGTGAGAGATTATAAGGAGATGGTGACAGGCAAGCTCTCCAGTAAAGAATCCAAAGTGAAAACTTAAAGAAAACTCAGTGATCTCTAAAATAACACAGAAAAGCAACTTAGAAATCTGTCAGGAAAATTTAACACAGAGATTTAAATAAAATATTCAAAAAATCCTGGAAATAAGAAATATATTTACTATGCTGAAAATTTTCTTAGGAGATCTCAAAAGCAGACTGGATCAAGCAAAGAATCAGTAAACTCAATGACTAGCTATTGTAAAATACACAGAGAAGGAAAAAATGAAAAGGAATGAGGAATGCCTACAAGATAAAGACAGTTACCTTAAAAGAGCAAATCTAAGAATTATTGTTGTTCAAGTGGAATTGAAGCAAGAGCAAAGGGCAGAAAGCTTGTTTAAAGAAATAACAACAGAAAACTTCTTGAAACTTAAGAAAGTTATAAACCTACAGGAAGGCCATAGATCACCAAATAGATTAAACCCAAATAAGACTAATCTAAGGCATATGATAATCAAATTCTCAAAAATCAAGAACAAAGAGAGAATCTTAAAAGCAGCAAGAGGAAAGAAGTAAATAACATATAAAGGACATCCAATTTATCTGATAACAGACCTCTCAGGAACAACCATAAAGGCCAGAGGGGAGTGGGATGAAGTGTTCAAAATGTTGGAAGCAAAATAAGATGCTGCCAACTGAGAATTTTGGACCCTACAAAATTACCCTTCAAAGATGGAAGAGAAATAGTCTCTTTCAGACAAACAAAAGCTGTGAGAATTCATCACCCCCAGACTCATCTTACAAGAAATGCTAAAGGGAATTCTTTAGTCCCAAAGACAAAAACACTAATCTGCAAAAAGATTTGAAGGTATTAAACCTACTAGTAAAAGTAAGTATGCAAAGAAATTCAAAATAGGCTGAAACTGTAATTATGATATGCAATCCACTCATAAATCTAGTATAAGGACTAAAAGATAAATAGATTTAATAAAATGACCACATCAACCTGTTAAGAGATAGAAAATTTAAAAATATAAATAAATGAGAAAGCAAAAAGTCAAAATATAGGTGAGATGAAATCAAATATAAAGTTTTTTAGCTTTTCTTTGTTTCATTCTACTATTTTTACTGTGATAAGAGATAAGTTTTTGATATAATTTGACTGTGGCCTCACCCAAATCTCATCTTGAATTGCAGCTCCCATAATCCCCATGTGCCATGGTAGGGACACACTGGGAGGTAATTGATTAATGGGAGTGGGTTTTTCCTGTGCTGTTCTCATGATAGTGAATAAGACTCATGTGATCTCATGGTTTCATAAAGGGCATTTCCCCTGTACACACTCTCTTACCTATCTCCATGTAAGATGTGCCTTTTCTCCTCCTTTACTTTCCACCATAATTGTGAGGCTTCCCTAGCCATGTGCAACTATGAGTCCACTAAATCTCTTTTCCTTTATAAATTACCCAGTCTTGGGTATGTCTTTATTAGCAGCATGAGAACATACTAATATAGTACATTGGTACTGAGTAGTGCAGTGCTGCTGTTAAGATATGCAAATTTATGAAAGCAGATTTGGAACTGGGTAACAGGCAGAGGTTAAAAGAGTTTGGAGGGCTCAGTAGTAGAGACTTAGAGAGCTTGGAAGAGAAGACGATGAGGGAAACTTTACAACTTCCTGGAGACTTCTTGAATGGCTTTGACCAAAATGCTGATAGTGATACAGACAATAAAGTCCAGGCTGATGTGATCTCAGATGCACATGAGGAACTTCTTGGGAACTGGAATAAAGGTCACTCTTGCTATGAAAAGAGACTAGTGGCACTTAGCCCCCACCCTAGAGATCTGTGGAACTTTGAACCTGAGAGAGATGATTTAGGGTATCTGGCAAAGAGATTTCTAAGTGCCAAAGTGTTCAAGAGGAAGCAGAGCGTAACAGTTTGGAAAAGTTGCATTCAGATGATGCAGTAGAAAAGAAAACTCCATCTTCTAGGGAAAAATTCAAGCTGGCTGCAGAAATTTGCATAAGTAATGAGGAACCAAATGTTAATCATCAAGACAATGGGGAAATGTCTCCAGAGCATGTCAGATACCTTCATGGCAACCCCACACATTACAGGTCCAGAGGCCTAGAAGGGATGAATGGTATTCTGGGCTCAGTTCAGGGCCCTCTGCTGTGCGCAGCCTTGGGACTTGATGAGCTGTGTCCCAGCCACTTCAATTGTTGCTAAAAGAGGCCAACCTAAAACTCAGGCCATTGCTTCAGAGGGTACAAGCCCCAAGTGTTGGTGCTTTACACATTGTATTGGGCCTGTGGGTACAAAGAAGTCCAAAACTGAGGTTTGGGAACCTCCACTTTGATTTTAGAGAATGTATGGAAATGTCTGGATGTGCATGCAGAGGGGTGCTGAAAGGGCAAAGCCCTCATGAAGAACCTCTGCTAGGGCAATGCAGAAGGAAACTGGTGTGGGAGCCCACACACAGAGTCTCCACTAGGGCACTGCCTAGTGGAGCTGTGAGAAGAGGACTACCATTCTCCAGACCCCAGAATGGTAGACCCACTGAGAGTTTGCACTATGCACTTGAAAGAGCCACAGACAATAAATGCTAGCCTTTGAAAACAGCCAGGAAGTGGGCTGTGCCCAGCAAAGCCACAGGGGAAGTGCTACCCAAGACAATGAGAGCCTACCTTTGCATCAGCGTGATCATGATCTGGATGTGAAACATGGAGTCAAAGGAAATCATTTTGGAGCTTTAAGGTTTAATGACTTCCCTGCTGGGTTTCAGATTTGCATGGGGCCTGTGGACCCTTTGTTTTTGCCAATTTCTCCCATTTGGAATGGGTGCATTTACCCAATGCTTGTACCCATATTGTATCTCGGAAGTAACTAACTTGCTTTTGATTTTACAGGCTTATAGGTCAAAAGGACTTGCCTTGTGTTAGGTCAGACGTTGGATTTGGACTTTTGCATTAATGCTGGAATGAGTTAAGACTTTGGGGGACTGTTAGAAGGACATGATTGTGTTTCAAATTGTGAGGACGTAAGATTTGGGAGGGGCGAGGGGTGGCATAATAGAGTTAGGCTTTGTGTTCCCACCCAATTCTCATCTTGAATTGTAGCTCCCATAATCCCTATGTGTCATGGAAGGGACCCAGTGAGAGGTAATCAAATCACTGGAGCAGGTTTTACCCATGCTGTTCTCATGATAGTGAATAAGTCTCATGAATAAAGTCTCACATCCTTTTATCAAGGACAGTTCACCTGTACATGCTTTCTTGTATGCTGCCATTTAAGACATGCCTTTACTCCTCCTTTGCCTTTCACCATAATAGTGAGCCTCCCCAGCTACGTGGAACTGAGTCCATTAAACCTCTTTTTCTTTATAAATTACCCAGTCTTAGGTATGTCTTTATTAGCAGCATGAGAATGGACTAATAAAGTTGTCAACAGTTTAAAAAAAATTGTTATATCTATAGCATAGTTTTATAAGCCTCATGATAACCATAAAACAAGAACTTATAATAAATACACTTAAAAAAGCAATGAATTAAAACATACTTCCAGAGAAAACCACTTAATCACAAAGGCACAAACGAAGAAAGAGGAGTTGCTAAACAACCAGAAAGCAAGTAACAAATGACCATAGTAATTCTGTACTTATCAGTAATAATATAGAATGTAAATGAACTCAGTTCTCCAAGTAAAACATATAGAATGACTAAATGGATAAAGAAACAAGACCCAACTACATGCTGCCTCTCTTATAAAGACACACAGACTGAAAGTGAAGGGGTGGAGACAGCTACTTAAGGCAACCTAAAACCAGAAGAGAACAGGAATAGCTATATTTATATCAGTTAAATAGACTACAAACCTAAGATTGTAAAAATACATAAAGTCACTATATAATGATAAAGGACTCAATTCAGCAAAAGGATATAGAAATAATAAATATCTCTGCACTCCACTTCAGAGCTCTCAAATATATAAAGCTAATATTAACAAATCCAAAGGGAGTGATAGACTGCAATACAATAGTTAGGGACTTCAAAGCCCTACTCTCACTGATGAGCAGATATCTAGGCAGAAATCTATGAGAAACATCAACTACATGTTAGACAATGTTGGGCCTGACATTTGCAGAGCATTTTATCCAACTGTGGCAGAATACACAGTTTTCTTATCATCACATGAACGTTCTTGAAAATAAAATTATTTAAAGCCACAAAATGAATTTTGACACTTGTCAAAATTGAACTTACTGTTGAATACAGTAAGTTCCAAATTTCTCTTTAAAGAATCAGCATGCCGGTATATTGTTTCTGTGTTCTCTGTTCTCCATTTTAAAGTTTAACCTCCTTATTCTCTTCATCACCTTGCCCCTAGTTTCAGTAAACCACTTTCCTGACAGTTCACATCTGTTCTCCAGGTGACCTGCTCTGACCTCAGTCACCCCCAGTCACCTGCTCCATCCTGAGTCACCCCTCATCACCTGCTCTGACTTGAGTCACCTTTAGTCACATGTCCTATAACCATCCTTCCTGCTGTAAACTGTTCACCTGCTGAAACAGGCTTTTATTTCTCCATCACTTATGAAGCTTAGTTTGGCTGGATATGAAATTCTGGGTTGAAAGTTCTTTTATTTAAGGATGTTGAATATTGGCCCCCACTCTCTTCTGGCTTGTAAGGTTTCTGCCAAGAAATCTGCTGTGAATCTGATGTGCTTCCCTTTGTGGGTGACCCAACCTTTCTCTGTGGCTGCCCTTAGCATTTTTTCATTTCAACCCTGGTGAATCTGACTATTATGTACCTTGGGGTTGCTCTTCTAGAGAAGTATCATTGTGTTGTTCTCTGTATTTCCTGTATTTGAACGTTGGCCTGCCTTGCTAGGTTGGGGAAGTTCTCCTGGATAATATCCTGAAGAGTGTTTTCCAGCTGGGATTCATTCTCCCCGTCATCTTCCGGTACACCGATCAAGCGTAGATTAGGTCTTTTCACATAATCCCATATTTCTTGAAGGCTTTGTTCATTTCTTTTCACTCTTTGTTCTCTTTTCTTGCCTTCTCATTTTATTTCATTGAGTTGATCGTCGATATCTGATATCCTTTCTTCTTCTTGATCTGTTTGGTTATTGAAATTTGTATATGGATCTTGAAGTTCTTGTGCTGTGTTTTTCAGCTCCATCAAGTTGTTTATGTTCTTCGCTAAGCTGGTTATTCTAGTTAGCATTTCTTCTAACCTTTTTTCAAGGTTTTTAGTTTCTTTGCATTGGGATAGAACATATTCCTTTAACTCAGAGAAGTTTGTTATTACCCACCTTCTGAAGCCTGCATCTGTCAGTTCATCAAATTCGGTCTCTGTCCAGCTTTGTTTCCTTGTTGGTGAGGAGTTGTGATCTCATGGTGGGAGAGAGGCATTATGGTTTTTGATGGTTTCATTCTTCTTCCACTGTTTCTCCCCATCTCCTTGGATTTGTATAGTTTTGATCTCAAGTAGCTCCTTGGAGAGGCATCCTTTCCTTTTTCTGCCTGCATAGGTGCTGCTGGGCTGCTACGGATTCAGTGGAGCTGCTGTGTCTTTTATTTACTCAGGAAAATTAGGCCGGCTTCTGCAATGGCAGTTTCTCTTCCCCCCACCGAGCTCGGTCATTCCTGGTCACTCTCTAACGGATTTTCTGGGTGCAAAACTCTGGAGTGAGAGTTTTTTAGCCTGCTGGGCTTTGTGCAGGGGTTCCCTTCCTGCTGTACGGGCTGTTTCCCTGTTTTTAGTTACCCTTCTTTCTAGGGGGTAGGCGGCTCCATCCAGCCAGCTTTGTGGCTTTCTGGTCATTCAGTGCTTCCGCCTACATCTATGCTGACAGCCCTGCACCAGCCGAAGTTGCCTTTCTGCCCTGTTCAGGCAGCTCACTGAGGCTTTTCAGCCCAGTGAAGATCTCCTGTTCCGTGTGTTGTAGAGGGCTTGGGTAGAGCTCTGTATTCGAACCAAAGTCCCAGAGGGGGAGATCCCCCAGTCCTCCGGTGCATTGCATGAACCTCCTGGGTGGGACAGTGCCCTGCCTTGCTTCAACTTGCGCTCTTTGGTGTATACCCATGTCCAAGCCGACCCACAAAATGAAACTAGTACCTCATTTGGAATTGTGGAGACTACTCGGCTTCTGTGTCTCTCTCACTGGAAGCTCCTTTCCGGAGCTGCTTCTTATTTGTCTATCTTGGGATTCCGCTAGAAATAAGTTTATGATGACTTTGGCATATACAGAAAATACTAAGCAAGAAGAGGCACAAAAATATATATCAATCACCTATGCAGACACTAAAATAAAAATAATTTGTTGAAAGGAAACATGATAAAATATTCATAGGACTATGAAGTTCTGAGTGATATCTTCTGTACATTTTATGGTTTTATTATTCTGTTGAAAATTAATTTTAAAATAAAAAAATCAATTTAAATGTAGTGTTTATAATTTATCTGATGCATTTGGCACTAGCAAATTTATGAGGTCTTCGATTAAGTATTAGATTGGTGTACTGATCTAATAATACTGGACACTTCAGTGACTGCAGTTGTGATTCTAGGTTGCAGTGAAAATGACAGAAAATATAATGTAGATTGACAAGGAATGCTGCAGACAGAGATAAGAGGGAATTCTGGCCCCTAATTTTCCCAGTAGCCCCAGGGTTTCCACTATATGCTAAGAAAACAAGCTGCTCCTTAACATGAATATAAAAAGGTCAAGTTTGAAATCAAACTGAACAAAGACTTGATTTCCATAGGTGATGCTGATTTTGTGATTTTTAAGACTGTTATTTTATGAAGTTTTTTCTGAAGTCCTGGATAACGTGAAGCCCATCCCTAATTTGAACAACTTCTATTGATGGTACTTTTTCTCTCTGATTTCTACTAATAATTTTTCCCAATTGCTGGCATCAGCTCTTTTACAATTTCTTCCTTCCTACATATATATATATATATGTAGCTGTTTTAAAGGTCAACAGAACTTTGAAAGCTGTTTTAAAGGTCAACAGAACTTTGAAAGGTGAATTAAAAATCAGATAAAGACTTACATGGACTATATATATTTACAGAATTCTTATGATATTCACGTCTACTAATGTGTAGATTATTGTTTTAGTAGGAAAGTTAAATAACTTATATTTATATTAACGTAATTGGAAAGGCATTCATGTCCATTAAGCTCCTATGTCCCATTGGCATGCCCCTCTTTTCAGTTTTTGTGGCATTCATCAGAGAGCGGTCATTGACCACTGGTTTACAGGTATTTGTGATAGCTTTATTAAAACACAGCAGTACAACTTTTTTTTTTGTTTTACAGTGTATTTTTTTCAAATCAAATCGAGTTTTTAAGAGAGGTTTACCCTTCAAAACATTGCATTATTACCATGTGGTCAGAAGTCACCATTTTGATGAAATCACTTGGTCCTATATCATAAAAAGAGACAAACTCTAAAACCCTCTAACTACTTTTCTTTGCTCTCAAAAAGCAAATCAAACGTCTGTGCTGCCAAATTGCTAGTAAATACCATTGCCGTGGAGCATGTCCTTAGTTCATTACTCTGCTGCACTGTCTGCTAGTTCCTTGCCATGTCAGAGTAAAAAGAATGCTTTCACATTTACATTTGCTTTTACAGCTTGAGGGAAAAGGGGCAAAAATTACAAGTCACAAGGAGAAAGATGATTTTAATATATTTGGAATATCTTCCTAAAACATTCTTGAAATACTTCTTCCCTGACACTTCTATTGCCATTTCTGAGCTTGGGTCACATGCACATAATCTTAGGGGAGTGGGAACCTCAGAAAGAAAACTGAAATTACTCCCAGCCAGGGAGCTGTAAGCATCTGCTTAAGGAGCCAAAAGAATGATAGATTTGGGCTTTGTTTCTGACCTCTCTTTCAAGGCTTCTCTGTATTTACATAACTGAAGCGAGCACAGAGAGAGGCTGGGCTGTCAGAGGGCATTTTTTTCTTCTTCTTTTATCCAGTATGTCAACCATGAAAAGAAAGAAAAGACAACTTTCACTTAATAGCTAGAGTCAGGACCCAAAGCAGGTTTAGTCTTGGTTTTCTTTCTTTTTGCCTCCTGTGACTTATGAGACACTGGATGAATGAGCACTGGTTTTTGTATTCATCAAAGATGTTCTGTAACTGCCTATTAGTCATTGGATATGGTAAATTTAAGACACTTAGAAATAAACTGTTGAACACAGTCAAGGGACTAATTATATTATTGCAAACACTGGTGTTTATTCAAACTGGAAGATAATACAGTAACAGAACTTCGTTGTTGAATTTTTTAAAATGGGGGTATTATCTGATTCACTTTAAGGAGGAATATGGAGTTTATCTTCCTCTATGATAATGAATTATCTCTTTATCTAACTTAGGGAGCAAAACATCCTTTAGAAAGAAAATGTCCTGCCTTCTATCTCCTGAGTACAGAAAGAGAAGGGAGAATAAAAGAATTGTTTGCATTATGACAAAAGGCAGGCTAGCATAGAATGTTAGATCTAGAAAGGTACTAAAAGGCCAGTTCACCCAATTGCTCATTATGAAGATGAATAAACAGAAGCACAGAATATTTACATGTTTTGCTCAAGGACATTGAAAATATTAGGATGATCTCACATTGTGTTATTTATGATATCAAGAATCATAATTGACAGGATTCTGGAATTTTGATCCTTACCATTTTATTACTGCATACAAATTTCCTTGTGATTAAATCTATGTAGGAAAAGCCATAATTAATAACATCTGTATTATATTTCTTCTGGGAAAATTCATTGTTTTCTTCCTTGAAGCCATGCTCAATTTGTACTGTAGAAGAATGTTAGATGAACCCATTGGAGGACAAAGCCATCCCACTGGATCTTATGCTGTAGGGATATTGGAAAAAGGAGATGGTGGGGCTGTGATGAAAGTTTCCTTTATAGGCTTAAACACCTTATCCCATGAAATGTATTCCACTATTCACTTGACATGAATTGAATAAATACAAACAGTAAGACATATTAAAAACATGTTATTGGCCCTTTAATCTCATGGATATAGTAGGTGTGTATATTTTTATAAATATACACATTACTAGATATAAAAACATGTATTTGATTATAGATGTTTGAAGTATAACATCTTCATTATACTTCAGTAATATTGAGGTATATTTACTGTATTTTAAAGAGTATTTACTTAGACTTGAAATACGCTTTAAAAAACTAAAAGTAGCATTCTACTTTCAATATAGATATTTAAATATGAAAAATGAAAGGGAACACAGATAAACATTTGTTAATAGAACACCTGATTATGATTTCTTAATTACTGCTCCAGAATGCAATTACTGCCTAGTTTTATATTAACATCTACATTCCAAATATTTAAACATACGCACTATAATCTTTTCTTCTACCCAAAGAAGTGGTAATTTTTCTGTTTACTGTAGATTACTTAAATGATGACCTTATGAGGAACTCCACAAATCACATAGTATCACATAGTAGTAAATAAACATACGTAGCACTGGTTTTCAAAATCAAACCAAATAAATAAGCTATCATCTTTTGAAAATATGTCGTACATTTATTCTATTATCTTATAGCTATACCTATAACGTTTTAGAATTTGAAAGTGTCATTCTTCATATTTCCAAATTAGTCCATGTTCTGTCTACAAACTGCAAGCCTGTGTTTTTAAATCTAGGTTCATGCATTCTCAGGTTACCCAGTAGCTGTTGGTAAATGGGTGGGAGGAGAGAGGGCAAGTGGGGATATGCAAGTGATGTCTGCTCTTCAAAAAAGCCTGTAGAAGAAAACATACTTAGCAATAAAAGCAAGGTAAAGAATATAAACTGTGTTAGTAGAAATGATTTCCACTTACTGAGAGAACAAAAGTTATATTTAGGTAATGCCAAAAGTTCAGCTAGGCAAATCCGTGGGTTTTATATTTAAATAACTAGGAGTGGGGCACGATGACTCACACCTGTAATCCCAGCACTTTAGGAGGCTGAGGCTAGTGGATCACCTGAAGTCAGGATTTCAAGACTAGCCTGACCAACATAGTGAAACTCCACCTCTACTAAAAATACAAAATAATTAGCCGGGCATGCTGGTGCGTACCTATAGTCCCAGCTACTTAGGAGGCTGAGGCAGGAGAATCACTTGAACTTGGGAGGCAGAGGTTGCAGTGAGCAGAGATCATGTCATTGCACTCCAGCCTGGGTGAAAGAGCCAGACTCCATATAAAAAAAAAAAAAAAAAAAGTAAATAAATAAAATAGGCAGGAAAATAAATGACTTATTGGTTAATAAATGCAGATTAGTGAGATAATCTTTCAAGACGGGAAGCCCAGTGAAGAGAAACATTAAAGGATGCCACTTGTTGATGAATCAGCAATTACTTCTTTAAGCCTTTTTCTAACACTTAAACCCCAGAGAGCTTGCACTTCTGTCACAATACTATCAAATGAGAAAATGAGTAAATGCATGATTTATTCTATATTTACACTAAGGGTTGATTCAGAGTTGACAAGAGAACATGCCTCAGTTAAAACTATTATTTGCACATGTTTGTTTATATAAAACCTCAAAGCAAAAATCTAGTGTATAATTCAGAGTTTCATACACTCAAAACATTCACTAATCATGATTAGATAATATATAGTCCTTTGCAACCAAGAGTGCTATTTAACTTTTAGTGTCAAATTTGATCACTTCTCTGTTTTTCTTACCATATGCATGTGTTTACTCTCCACATCCAGCCACATAATTTACTTCTATGTTAGGAAGATTAATTTATTAATCCAAAATTCATATGGCAATCTCTCTCTATAAGTTGGTTGCGCCACACATTCATTAAATTCAAAGGGGGAATTCAGTGCCACATAAATAAAGTTTGTCTCCTTAGGAGTTCATAGTGTAGGTTAAACCAATTGTGTATACATAAATCAAAATTAATAAATCAAGGTCAAGTTCTGTCCAGGACTGATCTAACATTAGGAGCTGTCAGAACAGCTATCTCCAAAGCCACCAATACTTCGTCCTAAAGTGTGTGAAACATCTTTCAGCACCTTTGGGTCATAATATTTATATTTTAAACACTATATAATAATCCTTATGTTATTAATCTAGCTAATTAACTTTTTTGTAATAGCTTAATCCTAAATTTTAAAGTGTTGTTACCAAAAACAATAAATAATTTTTATGACGTATTTCAGGTTGTCAGCTGATAACCTAGAAATGATTTTCTGTGCTCTATGTAGAGCATTACAGGACCATTTGCATACCTGATGGATTTTTCTTTTTTGAGAAACAGTGTCATCCTGATGTTGCCAGTGCTAAAGAAGATAAACTAAAGCTCTCTTGTAAAAGAACATATTTCATCTTGTTTTCTGCCTCCAGTCCAAAGAAACTATGCTAAAAACAGAGTTCAGAGGTATAATATCTTGAAATATTTTTGAACATTAACTGACACCAAGATTTCTAGCCAATAAAGTCCAACCTCAAATTTTTTCTTTTCTGCTTGAATGAGACTAAAGAGTTTTTTCCCTGATGAGTACTACTGAATTCGTGTGTGAGAATTCCAATCCACATTTAATATTCATTGAACATCAAATTAAATGTCTGCACTGTTGTAATTACGGGCCACACCATTTCAGGAAAGATCATTTGGTCAATGTGTCTGCCTATTGGCAGAAATTTCTATTCTCATAATTATTCATTCTTTTGTATATCAACCCTTTTTCATTTCATTTCATTCACATTTGCATTGTATTTTTTCTTTCTTTATTTTTTGAGACAGGGTCTTGCTCTGTCATCCAGACTGTAGTGCAATAGAGCAATCACAGCTCACTGCAGCCTCCACAAGCCCAGGCTCAGGTGATCCTCTCACCTTAGCTTGCTTTCAAACAGCTGAGACTACAGGCATGTGCCACCATGCCAAGCTAATTTTGTGTTTGTGTTTGTGTGTGTGTGTGTGTGTGTGTGTTTCATTGTAGAGATGGGGTCTCACTATGTTTCCCAGGTTGGTCTTGAACTCCTAGGCTCAAGTTATCTACCCACCTTGGCTTCCCAAAATGCTGGGATTACAGATGTGAAAACTTTATTTTTAAAAGATTATACATGCATATATGTATTTATATATGTGTATGCGTGTGTGTGTGTTAATGTACAATATTGTATAGAAACCAGTTTTTGCCCTACATTCTTTAAGTCTAGTTTTGTTTCTTTCTGGTACTAATAAAAATGAAGTCTGTGATGCACCTTTTTCTCCTATGGCTCCTTTAAGTAAAATCAAAACTGCTAAATTATGATAAAGCTTTAAGCATATCATAAAGATTCTGAATGCAAGTATCATTATCTTCATGTTATAGCTAAGCATGCCAAGACTTGGAGATGTTAAGTGATCTATCTGGTCAAGGTAACAAACACACAGTGTTTTCAGTTAAACTAAAATATAATGTTTGTTGTTTCACTCTAATGAGTTTCAAGATTTTGAAGCCTTTGAATAATTACTGCAACTTCATCTCTTATTGGTTTCCTTTGGGGCCAAACTACCTGTCCAGCTTGGTTACGATGATCTTACACAGATCTCACATAAATCACATGCACGTCATACAGCATTGTCGTTATCTGCCAGGCCCTGAACCTCATTCTTCTTCAGCACCCTACTTCCTCTTCCCTCACAGAAGCACGGTTTCAAAAAGCCTACTGTGATTTAGTCTCTTAAATTTTCACTGCTTCTTCTTTTATGTGTCTCTTTTTTTCTCTTCCTGTAAATGTTCATTCTTCATGATATGCTGCTTTGTGGATGACGCACCCATTGACTGTGCCCACTTCATCTAAACCTTTCTGAAGAAAGCATTAATTCTAAGCTGAATCCAATGTTTAGAACTCAGGAAAATAGTTAAATTAGAGCAGGATGACACCTGGTAATGTCTTAATGTAATTCAAGGAAGAGTAAAGATTACCAGTAATAAGTGTCATTTGAGCTATTCATAAAGGTTTACCAGAGAGGAAGATAAACATTATCATGTATAACTGTAGGGAGCTACATAAATTTTCTAAAAGTAAATTATGTGTTCATATTATTTTTTCTTTTTAGCACTACGATGTTTTATAATGTCAGATTCATAGCAGATAGGGATATTAGTGAATGATTATGTCTAGAAAGGACAGACAGTATTCTATGTAGTAAAAATAATACCTTGTATCTATCTATTGTTTCATAATGTGTGGAACAATTTCACAATCATTACTTATTTGCTCCTTAGGACATCCCAGAGAGAAAAGAAAAAAAATTCTACAGGTTGCATATTTATAAATTTTCTTTTACTATATGATTAGCATAAACATCTTTTCCATATCTGTCTCATATGCCCTAAGTTTTTGTTTTGTATTTTGGTAATTATAATCACAAACTTCAGATAAATAGATAGTATTATCTATTTCAAATAGGGATCTTATTTTAATTTAGCTCAAAAATAATAAATAAAAGAGGCATAGAAATTCAAGCATTTCAGCTTGTTAAAGAGAACCTTATGCTCTACCTGATTGTTTCCATCATGCCATTTAATAGAAAAATCCTAAAATTTTGTTTGCACCGCTCTAATAGGATCTTTGTGGTAAACAATAGCTATTTTGTTTGAACTTATAAGCCATATGGAAAAATACTGCAATTCCATGGTAGATGATCTATGGTTTTAAGTTCATTAATGGAGAAATTTGAGACAAAGAGATAGAGAAGCATTCTGCAGGCGTTGCTGGGAGAATAGCAGTAAGCTGCATATAGCTTTGCCACAGATCATACTGGAGTGGCTGAGATTTCACTGCCTTGAAGCAGGTTATATTACAGTCCATTTATTTGTCAGGGTAGGATTTTATTAGCAACCAGCTGCAGGCCTTGCATGAGAATGAATCTTCTCACAGAATGAGTGTAAAAGACTAATGGAGTTCAAAATCAACACTGTGTTTGAAAGCTTCAGCCCAGGCTTAGTGAGGTGAGGAGGTTGCAGTTAATGTTCCATTCTGCTCTGCTCAGATGAAGCTGATAACAAATACATGTGTGTATGTGTTTTCATCTCTGTCTGTTGATGCTGAATATTAGCTTTCTGTCTTTTGTAGCTTATCCACATGTTTGTGGTGATGATAAATCAAAGTTCCAGCATAGTCATGAAAAGCAATTTGTAACTTTAGTCATTTTGCAAGAGAAAAAAACACATAGTGGTTTTAGGCATTTGTTGTAAAATGCTGGAATTGCACAAAAGCATTTATAGCTAACTCTACCTCTCTGGGCCACTGAGGGTCAGGTGCAAAAAGAAAATAAATATGTAAAATGTGATCAAATTATCCTAAGGGAGCATTCTGAATTTGTATACTAATATTTTAATGATATTACATCTATAAGAGTAGTAAAATCCTACTAAATTAGAAAAAAATTTTAAAAGTTATTCTAGACTTGAAACAACTCTACTTATTTTTAAAGGGTATCTAGAGAAGACTACATACAGCATGGGAAAAAAAATCTTGTATAGGGACCAGGTACTGTGGCTCACACCTGTAATCTCAGCAATTTGGGTGGCCAAGTGGATTGCTTGAGCCCAGAAGTTCTAGATCAGCCTGGGCAATGTTGCAAAACCCCATCTTTACTAAAAATACAAAAATTAGCTGGGGTCTAATTAGCTGTACAGGTGCAGCACATCTGTAGTCCCAGCTATTCAGGAGGCTGAGGCACAAAAATCACTTGAACCAAGGAGGTGAGGTTGCAGTGAGCTGAGTTAATGCCACTGCACTACAGCCTGGACAAAGAGTGAGACTTGGTCTTAAATAAACAAAAAAGACAAACAAAAAAAAATCCTGTGTAACTTTTATAGGATGTTTAAGGATATTTAAATAGTTGCCTGCCCCAAGTTCCTGATTTTTCATGCATTCCAGAAATGAGCAGTGAAGAATAACTTGCATATCATTCAGATAAAATGTAACACACATCAAAGATTTAGTTTTATATTTTGTCTCAGGGGTGGAGCATTTAGAAGGCAGTTTCCAGAGAGGGGCAAAGGAGGATTGAAATATCATGGTACAAAATGTTTCTGGCAGGGTCAATAGGTTCAGCAGTAGCTCCCAGAGTTGCAAGCAGTGGTCACTGGTATGGTGTGGCATTGCATTTGAACACATCTTTACACATCTTCGGAACAAATATCACATATTTTCAAATACTGCTTGTTCTAAAAAACAGAGAGGACTATGAGATTAAAAACAAAAAAACTTTTACTGCTTGTTCTAAAAAACAGAGAGGATTATGAGATTAAAAACAAAAAAACTTTTACTAAAAACCTCAGGCCGGGCTCAAGCCTGTAATCCCAGCACTTTGGGAGGCCGAGGCGGGTGGATCACGAGGTCAAGAGATCAAGACTATCCTGGTGAACATGGTGAAATCCCGACTCACCAAAAATACAAAAAATTAGCTGGGCATGGTGGCGCGTGCCTGTAATCCCAGCTACTCAGGAGGCTGAGGCAGGAGAGTTGCCTGAACCCAGGAGGCGGAGGTTGCGGTGAGCCGAGATCGCGACATTGCACTCCAGCCTGGGTAACAAGAGCAAAACCTCTTCTTAAAAAAAAAAAAAAAACCCTCATTACCTTGACTGCTTCACCTCAGCACCTTACAAAATGTTGTAATCTAGAAAACAAAGGGGTTTGCCAGAAAGACAGAAAAGGAATGAGTTACAAAGCATTACTAGGAGATTCAAGAATGGAAAAAAAAAAAGCAGCAACAACAGGAAAGTAATAGCAAAGTGTACTGCACGGGTGGTTGAGTCAAGTGTTGATGACATTTTCAAAGCTCAGGAGATATGTAAGCATCCAATAGAGAGATTCTCACCAAAGACAAGTGATGACACAACAGTAGTAGCCCTTAATGATTAGCTGGTATGGAAGAAAAAGTACCACCCCACCTTGAAGATTACAATAACCAATGTGGGTAATGTGTAAGGCCTATCTCTTGGCAGTTTATAGATATTAATATGTATGATATATATTTTACCTACTAGAGTGATCCTTCAGACTGCAGACCAGTGGATACCTGGACCTTACAAAGGGTACTTCAGCCTTTGCAGCCAGCTGTTCTCCTGATAGTACATTGTAATAAGAGATCCTCCCAGACACCTGTCCTTGTCTTCCAGTTACATAACCTGAGGGATTCAATCCTATTGAAAAGCTGAACTTGTTCAAAACTCTCTTCACAAGCAATCTTTCAACACAGAGAGTAACTTACTTTCTATGCACAACCTGGAAAATCATATATTTTTGGAATTTCAAAACTCTATTTCAACTTTCTCTGTGGATGTTTCTATCCTCTCCTTGCCTGTAATAAAATACAGTTCTTCCCTGAAGATTTGCTCCTCCTCATGCCCTCTCTTAAAGCAGCTATGTATTCATCATCCTTAATCCTCAGGGTCAGAAGACAGAGCTGATTTTTATCATCCTTAGACACACTGCACCTCCCAGGTCATTATTTCCTGACCGTCTTCCAAAATGTGTAGTATTTGGTTCACTGAATAGCCTCTGCCTTTTTTTAAATTGTGCCATTTCTCAGCCTCTGTGCTATTAATCTTGATTCAACAAAGATTTTGGCAAATTTATCACATTAATTTTTATACTAAACCTAGCACTATGTTGAATGATTAGTATCTGTTTTAGTATCTGAGTAAATAAGACATTTTTTGTCTTTTCACCAAACGATCTTTGACCCTCTCTCTCACCTAACCACTTCATTGGTCACATCTTGTACATTGTAACTGCACATTTCTAATTCATCTCTAAAAATCTCTTCATCATTTTGCTATTATAAACTTTGTAGACTTTTCCAGTTTGCTTGTACAATTACTCCCACTTCAGTATTTTACAGCTTTATTGAAACTTCTGGTTTACCATCATTCTATCTTCTCCAAATCCTTTTGTCAAGTTTCTTTGTGTCCCATAGCATTTATCATACTCACTATCATATTGTTTTCTTCTCCATTTCAGGAAGCACAACCCATCATTAAGGCTATTGACTTTATAGCCACATCTGGGTTCAAATCCCATTCCTGAACCTTTCTCGAGGGTGACAATTATTGTTGGATTTCTGTGTTTCAGTTTCCTCAACTATAGAATTTATTTCACAGGACAATTATCCTTATCTGAAATTATATATTTCTGACAAAACAATGTTATCTTGCTCATTGCTTTTTTTTAAATTTTATCTCACCTCAATGGCAAAACTCAAAACATGAATTAAACCAATAGTTAATTATAATCATAACTGTATCTAACTAGATTATACTTGCTGGGACAATTTATATATTTGGTATCACTACAAATTTATGGTCACCAAACTCAGGCTTTTGTTATTCTCTAGCCATTTCATTATTTCTCTTTTCAACCAACTCTCACCCTGTCCACCGCAACAAATTAATTATTCACTCTCCTCAAATTCCCCCACATTTAATACAATTTCTCTCCACATTTTAGTTAAGTGATGTTGTACTCTTCACAAAGAACACTTGAGGGTCAATGAGCCATTAGGCATAGGTTCTATTAATGTCCCTCCACTAAACAATCTTTTACCTGTGCTTCTATATATACTCCCTTGCTATGTCTTGGAACAGAAGGGATGCCCTTCTTACTGTGTAAGCATCTCTTCTTTCATCTTAGGTGAGTGCACTCATACTTTTTGTTTGTTTGGTTTATTTGTATGTGTTTATTAACTACCTTCTCTCAGCTGGATCCTGTCCATTGTCTCCAAGTGTTTCACATGCCTGTCTGCATAAGGAAGCAACAAAGAAGCACCCATCCCTAATCCCTAGGCACCAATTTCTATCTCTTTCTTATGCTCTCTCAAGGAAACCTCTGGAAATAATTGTCTCTCCTTACCCTTTATTTCATCACTTCTCATTCACTGCTTTATTCACTTCAGTTTAGCTTCTGACAAATTATGCTCTCACAAGAGTTTTCTTTTTCTTTGACACATAGGCAGCATTCACTGATGTTTTCTTGTTGAGAATGATTTATTCATTTAACTTTGGTGACACTACACCTTCTTGGTGTCCTCACACCTCTCAGTTATTATTTCTCTTTCTCTCTTACAGACTTATCCCCATTTATCAAAATTTTACATGTTGA
Organism: Callithrix jacchus; assembly: GCF_049354715.1. Classification (NCBI taxonomy): domain Eukaryota; kingdom Metazoa; phylum Chordata; class Mammalia; order Primates; family Cebidae; genus Callithrix; species Callithrix jacchus. The sequence goes on along the minus strand of NC_133502.1, from coordinate 138,153,515 downwards.
AGTTCTTTAAGATTTGCCCATAGGCTCTGTTTTCAATCTGTAATCTCTCCAAAATTACATTATTTTACTATTTAATTTTCAAAGTTTAAATGACTCATGATTTTATATTTTTAGCTTGTGTCCCATCTGGTCTATTTCCTTATGTCTACTCTAAATCTATTGTTGGAAACTATGATGTCACTCAAAATACAACATATGTACAAAGAAACTCATGATAATTCCCTTTACACCTGGATTTCTTTCTGCAGCTCTTTATTTTCTTTCTTTCTTTTTTTTTTTTTTTTGAGACGGAGTCTCACTGTCACCAGGCTGGAGTGCAGTGGTCTGATCTTGGCTCACTGAAACCTCCACTTCCTGGGTTCAAGCAATTCTCCTGCCTCAGCCTCCCGAGTAGCTGAGATCACAGGTGCCCATCACCATGCCTAGCTAATATATATATTATATTATATATATTGTATATATTTAGTAGAGACAGGGTTTCACCATGTTGACCAGCCTGGTTTCAAACTCCTGACCTCAGGTAAATAAACCTGGCCTCTCAAAGGGTTGGGATTACAGGTATGAGCTGCTGCACCTGGTTCTGTATTTCTTTTCTAAATAAACCGCAACACCATTTATTCAGTTATGTACGTCAAAATCCAATAATCTATTTGTGTTTTTTCCCCAGTTCATTTCCCCTATTAAATTCATCTCTCATTTCTTTAACTCATCTGCCAATATATCTTAATTCTTCTCTACAGTTTTGTTTAACATTTGCTATTCCAGGGCCCCATCACCTCTCACTTATATTGTTTATATAACCGAAAAACAAGTTTCTCCTCATCAAATCTTGCCTTTGTTTAATCAGTTATCCTTAATGCAATCATAGTGATCATTTGCCTCAAAAACACATTTCATCATATCATTTCACTTTCTCTCCTGCTCAGAACTCTTTGATGGTTTCCAAATATCCTCAAAATAAAGGTCAAAATCCTTAACATGACCTCAAAAGTAGGGCATAATCTTAATCTGCTGTAAATCTCCTCTCACCTCCTCTCCTCTCCTCTCCTGATGAGGTTTTGCTCTGTCACCCAGGTTGGAATCCAGGCGTGTGACTTCAGCTCACTGCAACCACTTCCTCCCAGGCTCAAGTAATGCTTCCACCTTAACCTCCCAAGTAGCTGGGAACACAGACATCCACCACCACACCTGGCAGTTTTTTTTGTGTGTATTTTAGGTAGAGATTGGGTTTCACCATGTTGTCTAGGCTGGTCTCGAACTCCTGAGCTAGGTTATCTACCTGCCTCCATGTCCTAAAGTGCTGAGATTACAGATGTGAGCCATTGTACCTGGCCTAAACTTTTCAATACTATTTCAGAAGATGCCTCAACTTGCTCTTTGGGCTCTGATCATTTTGGTCTTTACAAAAGTGACATATCTCATTCTAATTATTGGAAAGGGAAGTAACATTTCACCTTTTCCTTTAACATTATTTTCTCCTATTTTTATCTAGATAATTCCAGATTATTCTTCAAATATCCTTTCTTCCATTGATGCTAGCAACAAAACAAGCCTGCCTTAACCCCATTAGATGATTTTGGGTATTCTACCTAGTTGTGTCACTTTTGTATGCAGCATTACTTAGTAGCACTTATATTTACAATTATTATTTTGCATATATTGGCATTAAATTAATCTAAGTTTCTTTACTTAAGTAAATGGTTTCCAGGGCCATGAAGGTATCTGGTGTTGCTCACTGTTGTATTTACAGATTCATGTTCTTTCTTCCTCTAAAACTATTAAGATAGGTAAAACTATTTAGAAGCTTACCTACCTAAATAGTTTTACCTATCTTAATAGTTTTAGAGGGGAGGAGAGGGAGGGGAGGGGAGGAAAGAAGAGGGGAGGAGATGTGAAGGAAGGGGAGGGGAGGGGAGGGGAGGAGAGGAGGTAAGCATTGCTTACTCATCTAAATAATATCAGTATAGTTAATTATTTTTTGTCCCAGTCTTCCATACTTTTCTTTTGTGCATAGCATTTTATAGATGTTGATTTTCTGTGTGGGCAATAAGGGTTCCATTTATTTAAGGCTCCCTGAGAAACCTCAACAGACCTTAAATATAAGACTATGGGGCAATAAAATTCATCCAAACAGGTTCTGATGTGGGGGCATAGAAAGATCATGAAGCACTATAACAGGTAAGCATAGCTTACCTAAATAAATAGGTAATTCTTTCTCATACTGATCCTTCAAAATAGTCTTACCCACCCAGTAAGCCAGTGGTTAATGATGCAAACATTCAAAAGAGAAAAAGCCTTGAGAAAAACAGTGGAAGAAATATCCTTGAAGTTCACGTTTACCTAATAGGAAGGCCAAACATTATAAGTAATTACTTCTATAATTATCAAATAGATAATTTGGTTGACATTCCTTTCAAAGGTTGTGAATAAAAGGGCAGCAGCAAGAGGCCAAACACATGTTAAAACAAAACAAAGAAACAAAAATCTTCTCATGGAAACCCTGAGAAGTAGCAAGAATACGCAATACTTCTATTATAATCTCAACAAAACTATCATCAGCCCATCAACAGCCCTGCTCATCTTTCTGCCATACTTAGCTTGATAACTCTGAACTGAAAACAAATATTTTATTGAACGGCTTTTCCATAAGTTGTTTAAAATACTATGTGAAAGAGTCTGAATAAATAACAGGTTTGCAAATTATTGTAAATATACAAATTTAATATTGTCTGTATTGTGAATTATAAATAATATTTTTGGTTTGTGTCTCAAAGCAAAAATATTATTCTGGTCTGAGACAACCAAACATTATACACACTTTAAACATTGTCCTCAAATGTTCAAGGCAATCTTTATTCATTCAGTCTCGATAGTTTCCTAATTTCCAAACTCACTGAAAATATACAGTATCTAGCCATGTATTCCTCAACATTATTTTCCTTTATTTCTAGTATGTCTATCTGCACTTTCCTGTATCTTTTATTCTATCCTATCTTAGAAGAAGAATGGCTGTGCTATCAGTACCTTCCCTCTTGCCTCCCCTTCTCCATCAACCATCCTTTTTAATCACATTCGCAATCTCTTCCTTTCACTTTGCCTCTGCTGGCAGTTAGGCTTAAATCACTCTCCCATGCCCAACTAAACATTAACCCAGTAGTTTCATTCTGTTCATCACTAACTTTTAACTTATTTAAATGCCACTTTAAGCATTGCATCTATGTTTTCAGGTCTGGTTGTGACAAAATTTTTCATTGACGAATCTGTTTACTTAAAGAAATAAACCTGCTTTTATTATGTTGACATGATATTATCAGCAAATAATAATAAATCACAAACTGTATTTTATACTTTATTTGACAGTTCGAATGTAATATTAAACCACTTATAAACCACATATATTAAAACGTATAGTGAATTCACATAGTGTGATTTGCTCTCTCGGCAGTATTTGAGGAAAACTAGTAATTTATAAAGTATTTTTTCTTTTTAAACTTTTATTTTAGAATCAGAGGGCATATTTGCAATTTTGTTACAAATACATATTGCATGATGCTGAAGTTTAGGAGATGATTGAACCTGTTGCCCAGGTAAGGAGCATGGTGCCAAATAGGCAGTTGTTCAGCCTTTATGCCTCTCCCTCTCTCCCCATCTACCACTCTCTAGGATTTATTGCTTCCATTTTTATGTACATAGGCACCCAAAGTTTAGTTCCCACTAATAAGTGAGAACATGCAGTATTTGTTTTTCTGTTTGGTCCCTTAGGATAATGGCCTCCAGCTGCATTCATGTTCCTGCAAAGGACATAATTTCATTCTTTTTTTATGTTGCATAGTATTCTATGATATATATGTCCCATGGTTAAAAAAAGTTCAATAGCTTTTGGGTACAAGTTTGTTTTTCGTTACATGGATGAACTATATAGTGGTGAATCCTGCACTTTTAGTGCCTCTGTCATACAAATAGTGTACATTGTACCTAATGTGTATTGTTTTCATTCCTAGCCCCCTGCCATCCTTTTCCTTCTGAGTCTATGAAGTCCATTGTATTACTCTATGCCTTCATGTACTCACAGCTTTGCTCCCACTTATAAGTGAGAATGTCCAGGTATTTGTTTTCCACTCTTGTGTTACTTTACTTAGAATAATGGCCTCAAGCTCCATCCTAGTTTCCACAAAACACTTTATTTCATTGTTTTTAATGGCTGAGTAGTAATCCATGGTGTATGTATGCCATATTTTCCTTATCCACTCATTAATCAATGGACACTTAGGTTGGGTCCACATCTTTGAAATTGCAAATTGTGCTAGTATAAACCTAGGTTTGCAAGTTTCTTTTTCATATAGTGACTTCATTTTCTTTGGATGGATAATCAATAGTGGAATTGCTAGATCAAATGGTAGATCTCCTTTTTGCTCTTTACAAAATCTCTATACTTTTCTTGAATAGAGGTTGTACCAATTTACATTCCCACCAGCAGTGTATAAGTGTTCCTTTCCCCCCATATTCTTCCTATTTGAATACCTTATCTTTCTTTCTCTTATCTGTTTGCTCTGTCTAGAACTTCCAATACTACATTGAATAGGAGTGGTGAGAGAGGGCATCCTTGCCTTGTGCCGGTTTTCAAAGGAAATGCTTACAGTATTTTCCCATTCAGTATGATATTGGCTATGAATTTTAATAAATAGCTTTTATTATTTTGAGATACCTTCCATCAATTCTTAGTTTATTTTTATTTTCATTACAAAGGGATGTTGAATTTTACTGAAGGCCTTTTCTACATCTATTGAGATAATTATGTGTTTTTTGTCATTGGTTGTATTTATGTGATGGGTTATGTTTATTGATTTGCATATGTTGAACCAGTCTTGCATCCCAGGGATGACAACTTGATTTCGGAGGATAAGCTTTTGGATGTGCTGCTAGATTCAGTTTGCCAGTATCTTATTGAGGATGTTTGCATCAATATTCATTAGGCCTATTGACCTGAAATTTCCTTCTTTTGTTATGTCTCTGCCAGTTTTTGGTATCAGGATAATGCTGGCCTCATAAAATGAGTTAGGGAGGAGTTGCTATCTTTCTATTGTTTGGAATACTTTTAGAAGAAATGTTACTAGCTCCTCTTTGTACCTCTGGTAGAATTTGGCTGTGAATCTGTCTGTTCCTGTTATTTTTTGTTGTTGTTGTTGTTGGTAGGCTGATAGTTACTGCCTCAATTTCAAAAGTTTTAATTAGTCTGTTCAGGGGTTTGACGTCTTCCTGGTTTAATCTTTTTTTTTTTTTAGATGGAGTTTCATTCTTGTTACCCAGGCTGGAGTGCAATGGCGTGATCTCGGCTCACCGCAACCTCCGCCTCCTGGGTTCAGGCAATTCTCCTTCCTCAGCCTCCTGAGTAGCTGGGAGTACAGGCACGTGCCACCATGCCCAGCTAATTTTTTGTATTTTTAGTAGAGACGGGGTTTCACCATGTTGGCCAGGAAGGTCTCGAGCTGTTGACCTCGTGATCCACCCGCCTCAGCGTCCCAAAGTGCTGGGATTACAGGCTTGAGCCACCGTGCCCGGCCCTTCCTGGTTTAATCTTGAGAGGGTGTAATATTTCCAGGAATTTATCTATTTCTTCTAGATTTTCTAGTTTATTTGTATGGAGGTGTTTATAGCATTCTCTGATGGTTGTTTGTATTTCTGTTGGATCAGGGGTGATATCCCCTTTATTATTTTTTATTATGTCTATTTGATTCCGCTCCCTTTTCTTCATTTTTGTCTAGCTAGCAGTCCATCTATTTTGTTAATCTTTTCAAAAAACCAACTCCCAGATTCATTGAATTTTCAAGGATTTTTTTTTTGTTTGTTTCTCTATCTCCTTCAGTTCTCCTCTGATCTTAGTTATTTTATGTCTTCCGCTAGCTTTCAAATTTGGTTGCTCTTTCTTCTCCAGTTTTTTTAATTGTGATGTTAGGGTGTCAATTTTAGATCTTTCCTGCTTTCTGATGTGGGCATTTAGTGCTATAAGTTTCCCTCTTAATACTGTTTAGCTGTATCCCAGAAATTCTGGTTTGTCTCTTTGTTCTCATTGGTTTCAAAGAACTTCATTATTTATGCCTTAATTTCGTTCTTTACCCAGTGGTCATTCAGGAGAAGGTTTTTCAGTTTCCATATAGTGTGTGCTTTTGAGTGACTTTCTTCATCCTGAGTTCTAATTTGATTGCACTGAGGTCTGAGAGACTGTTTTTTATAATTTCTGTTCTTTTCCTTTTGCTGAGGAGTGTTTTACTCCCAAATATGTGGTCGATTTTAAAATACATGCTCTGTGACACTGAGAAGAATGTGTATTCTGTTGATTTTGGGTGGAGAGTTCTGTAGATGACTATTAGGTCCCCTTGTTCTAGAGCTGAGTTCAAGTCATGAATATCCTTGTAAATTTTCTGTCTCATCGATCTGTCTAATATTGACAGTGGGGTGTTAAAGTGTCCCGGTATTATTGTGTAGGGGTCTAAGTCTCTTTGTAGGTCTCTAAGAACTTGTTTTATAAATCTGGGTACTCCCATATTGGGTGCATATATATTTAGGATAGTTTGCTCTTGCATTGATCTCTTTACCATTATGTAATATCCTTCTTTGTCTCATTTAATCTTTGTTGGTTTAAAGTGTTTTTTATCAGAGACTAAGATTGTAACTCCTGCTTTTTTGCATTTTTACCTTATATTTGCTTCTTAAATATTCCTCAATCCCTTTAGTTTTAGCCTGTTTTTCTTTGCATGTAAGATTGGTCTCCTGAATACAGCACACCAATAGGTCTTGACTCTTTAACCAATCCAATGTAACTGGGGCATTTAGCCCATTTACATTTAAGGCTAATATTGTTATGTGTGAATTTGATCTTGTCATTATGCTGCTAGCTGGTTATTTTGCACATTATTTCATGAAGTTTCTTCATAGTGTTGTTGGTCTTTATATTTTGATGTGTTTTTGCAGGTGCTGATACAGGATTTTCCTTTTCATTTTGAGTGCTTCCTTCAGGAGTTCTTATAAAACAGGCCTGGTGATGACAAAATCCCCCATCTTTGCTTGTCTGTAGAGCATTTTATTTCTCCTTCACTTATGAAGCTTAGTTTGGCTGGATATGAAATTCTGGGTTGAAAAATCTCTTCTTTAAGCATGTTGAATATTGGGTTCCAGTCTCTTCTGGTTTGTAGGGTTTCTGCAAAGAGACCTGCTAATAGTCCAATGAGCTTCCCTTTCTAAGTAACTTTACCTTTCTCTCTGGCTGCCTTTAACATTTTTTCCTTCATTTCAACCTTGGAGAATCTGATGATTATGTGTCTTGGGGTTGCTCTTCTCAACGAGTATCTTTGTGGTGTTCTCTGTATTTCCTGAATTTGAATTTGGCCTCTCTTGCTAGGTTGGGGAAGTTCTCCTGGATAATATCCTGAAGTGTGTTTTCCAAATTGGTTACATTCTCCTTGTCACTTTCAGGTGCACCAATCAATCATAGGTTTGTTCTTTTCAAGTGGTCCCATATTTCTTGCAGGCTTTGTTTGTTCCTTTCCAGTCTTTTTTCTCTGATCTTGCCTTAGCACTTTATTTCAGCAGTTGATTTTAAGTCTCTTATATCCTTTCTTCTGCTTGATTGATTTGGCTATTGATACTTGTGTATGCTTCACAAAGTTCTTGTGCTGTTTTCAGCTCTATAGGGTCATTTGTGTTCTTCTCTAAACTTGTTATTCTACTTAGCAGTTCTTGTAACCTTTCATTAAGATTCTTAGCTTCCTTGTATTGGGTTAGAACATGTTCCTTTAGCTCAGAAGAGTTTGTTATTACCCACTTTTTGAAGCCTACTTCTATCAATTTGTCAATCTCATTCTCTATTCAGTTTAGTGCCTTTCCTGGAGAGGAGTTGTGATCATTTGGAGGAGAAGAGGCATTCTGGTTTTTGGAATTTTGGGGTTCCAGGCACCACTGGGGTATGAAAAATAACTCCCGCAGCTAACTCCATGTCTTCCCAAATAACCACCAAGTTTTGTGCTTGAAACCCAGGGCCATGGTTGTGTAGGCACAGGAAGGAATGCCCTGATTTACCGATTGCAAAAATCATGGGAAAAGCATAGTAATCTGGCTGGGTAGCACAGTCCCTTACTGCTTCCCTTGGCAGGAGAAGGGAAGTCCCCAAGCTCCTTGCATTTCTCGGGTGAAGCCACTCCCCATCCTGCTTCTGTTTACTCCATAGGTTGCACCTGCTGCCTAACCAGTCTCAATGAGATGAACTTGGTACCTCAGTTGGAAATGCAGAAATGACCTGCCTTCTGCATTGATTTCCCTGGGATCTACAGACCAGAGCTGTTCCTATTTGGTTATCTTGGACCCCACCCCTGAAAATTTAACCTTTCTGAAAGTATACATTAGTATACATTAGTATACAAATATAACTTTTCTAAAGGTATACATTATGTGTGTTCATGTATAAGTGCAGGTAATAAATATCTTCAGAGAAAAATACTGTTTCTATATAATGACTATGTTTAAGTGACATTAAGCAAATTAGAAACATGGCTAATATGTATACAGAACAAAATTGCATAAATAAATAAATTGTGACAACATGTTCTAACAAGAATGCAGAGAAACTGGATCACTCTAACATTGCTGGTTGAATGTAAAAAGGTACAGTTACTATGAAAGAGAGTATAGTAGTTTTGTAAAAACAAACAAAAAGAAAACCTAGACATAATTGCCATGTGATCCAACAAGACTCAAAGTCCTGAGCATTTATCTCATAGAAGTAACATTTTTGTTCATATAGCAACCTGCATAAATATTTGTAGCAGCTTTACCATAATAGCCCCAAACTGGAAACAGTTCAAATGTCCTTCACTGGATGAGTAGTGAGTAGACTGTGATTCATCTCTACCCTGGAATACTAGTCAGCAGTACAAAGTATAAAGCAAGAACCCATTTGAAACTCCAGATGTTTATGCTGAGTAACAAAAGTCAATTACAAAAGGTTACATAATGCATCATGCCACTTATGCAACATTATTGAAGTGACGGAAATGATAAAAATAAGGAACAGATTGGTGGCTTCCCAGGTTTGCTCAGAGGTGAGCATGGACCAGGAGTAGATGTGGCTAGGAGTGAAAAGTGAGAAATTCTTTCAGTGATGGAAATTAATATCTATATACTGGTTGTGATACTGTGCTATAGATTTGCAAGATGTTGCCACTGGGGAAAACTGGGTAAGGGGTACATGGGATCTTTTCTGTTATGTCTTACAGTTATATGTGAATCTGCAATGATCTCAAAATTGAAAGCTTAACTTAAGATAGTATGAAGAAAAACCAAATTTTAACTATTCAAGTTTAAAAAAATGCTAAGTTTACCACTTATCCATGTCGTTGAAAATATCATGAGTTCCTCTTTTTTTGAAGACTGAATAGTATTTCTTAGCATGTATACATCACTTTTTTCCTTATGTAATTATCTGTAGACGCTTAGGTTATATCCAAATTTTTGCTGTTGAAGCATGCTGCAATAAATATGAGAATGCACATATCATTTTGTGACTCTGATTTTAATTCTTTTTCATATATACTAAGTGAGATTGAGAGATCATAATTGTTATAATTTTAATATTTTTACAAACTTCCATAATGTTTTCTACAGAATATGCGCCATTTGCCATTCCCAGCAGCAGTTTACATAGGTTCCGATTTCTCCACATCCTTGCCAGTGTTTACTATTTTCTTTTATTGTGTTGATTTGTTTGTTGATTTTTTGTTTTTATAATAGGCATCCTCAAAGTTGCGAGATGATGTCTCATTGTGGTCTTGATTTGCCTTTTGCTTATGATTAGTTATGTTGAACACCTTTTCATATACCAGCTGGCCATTTGTACATTTTGTAAGTTTTCTTTGGTAAAATGCCTGTTCAAGTTCTTCGCTCACATTACTTGTTTCCTTGTTTGTTTGCCTTTTCAGTTAAGTCATAGGAGTTCCATATATATTTTAACAGAAAATCAATATAATATAAATGGCTTGCAAATATTTTCTCTCACTCAATAAGTTGTCTTTTTCATTTTGTTGATTGTTTATCTTGCTGTAGAGATGTGTTTTAGTTTGATCTAGTTCCTCTTATTTTTTCTTTTGTTGACTGTGCTTTTGGTGTCAGAGGCAAGAAATCGTTGCCATAGCCAATGCAAGAAGATTTTCCTTCATGTTTTCACCAAGAATTTTACAGTTTCAGGTTTTATATTTGAGTGTTTAATCCATTTTGAGTTGATTTTGTTATCAAGTAAGACAGGGCTGAATAAAATAAACCAGTCACAGAAGGACAAATACTGCTTGATTCCTCTTATATGAGGTATCTTTAGTGGGTCAGTGTTGTCGGAGCAGAGAATACAATACTGGTTTTGAGTGCTGGTGAAGGGGTAGGATGATAAGCTGTTCTTCAATTGATACAAAGTTTCATTCATGCTAGATGAATAAATTCTAGAGATCTGATATACAATATAATGTCTATAGTTAACAATACTGTATTATAAACATCAAAAGTGTTAGGTAAGTATGTCTCATGTTAAATGTTCTTACTACACACAAAAACACACTAAACAAAAATTTTAAAACAGATGCAAAACTTTGGGAGCTGTTCAATATGTATCACCTTAATTATGGTGCTGGTATCACAAGTGTTTGCCCATGCCCAAACTAATCAAATTGTACACATTAAATTTATGCAGTTCTTAGGCAACACACATAAATCTTGGTACTGTAGTTCCCTTATCTGTAAGATGAAACAGTAATACTCACTTCAGGAAAGTGTCATGAGGATTATACTTAGTAGTGAATTAAGCACAAGGAATACCCCTGACCTACTAAGTCCTAGAATGGGTAATAATTATTCAGCTCCACCTGATTTCTACCTTGCTAGAATAGCACACCAAACACAATAATTATTTAATAAATACCATGTCATGCTGTGTTTGTTCAATAAGCATTATTTTTATAAATAAGTTGGTAATCAATAAAAAAGAATATACCTATTAAGGCTTTTATAGACTACAACTAGTTTTACCACTGCAAAGAGCAGTGAGAAACCATCTGACTAAACCTAATAAGCTTTTAAAATATTGGTGATCTTTAACAACTTGAAGCTTTCCTGATATTCCATATTATTTGCAGGTTTGGAATGGGAATGGTAAACTCTAATAATGTTAAAAAAAACTTTGAAAAACTGTTCACGAATATTAATTAATTCATCAGCTGGTCATTTTGGATTTGTCCATGTGACAGAAAGTTTAGTAGCATGTAGTGTTGTTCAAATCTATGACCTTGATTCTGTTTATAATACAGCTAGGCTGACTGATGACCTTGAGTGTCAAACTGTGGTCGGATTTGCTAAGCAATAATCTTTTGTCTACATATGTATTAATATGTACAGTTTTGCTCTTTCACTCATATTTTGTTGTTTACTTCTTTTCCTAACTCATTTTTGCCTCTGTTATTTGTGGAAATATGACTGTCTATGGTGTCATGCTTGTATCATATTTTAAATGTTATTATGCAGATATACATATATAATTTAATTTGAACAACAGAATAGCTTCATGGTAACCAGAAGTTTTGGAAATATGAAAACCAAAATTTAATCGGTTTCTTAGAAATGGACCTTGAGATCTTGTTTGGAAGTTCTAGCCAGTTCTTTATCTTAAACAAATATTGACTGAAGAAACTTATTCAATCTGGGAATACTGGCCTCTTAGAGAACACAAATGAATCATTGAGGGATGAAGAGAGAAAACACTTAGTAATTACTGTGATAGCCAACAAAGTATACTTAGTCTTAATAGTCAATTATAAAAAATATATTTTTATTAATATAATTGATAAGGTAAAATTCAACTTGACAATAAAAATAGTATATTCTATGATTTGTTCCAAAATAATACCATAGAATTGTTGGAAATATTGAATGTAATTATATATGTAACAACTTTTGCATGATGCCTCTAACATAGTAGAGGGTCTATAAATACCATTTCCCTTAAGGTCAAAGCAGATGTAACTGAGAAGTTTCATTTGTTTTTACAATGTACCCCCAGAAGACCATAACTATGTCACAGCCAGAGAAAATATTGGGCAATGCTTCATCAAGGCAAAGGGAAGATCCAAGACACTGTGCTGCAGCAGGTCACAGAGCCAGCAATTTAAGAACCAAGTTTCTGAAATCCATCTCTTGAAATAGTCCTTAAAATAGATATAAGACGTTTTTTCAAGAAATTCAAAACCAGTCTTTCACCCTATCACATTCATTCTCACCAAGCAACTGTGAGAAATGGGAGGGTTAAATAAGACCAACCCAGTTCTTTGAAACATAGGACTGATAAGTGATTTATTCAGAAACATAATGTTCAATAGACTCCAAGCTTCTAGTTCTCCAGTATTTGTAGTACTTCCTGATTTAATGAATTAAGTAATTTCTTTGTGAAGAAGGCATTTATTACTTCCTGTTTATCTGGCCCTTGTGGATATAGCAGTTTGAAAAATTGGTCATTTATCCTGAATGTGTTCACACTCATGGTCACCTAGGGCCTTTTTGAGATTGCAGCTCAAATAAACTACATATACTCCTGAACTAGACATTAGCATTGCCAGAATTAAATCAAATTTTTCATACAAGAGTTAGTTTTACAGGGTGCATGGATTGAAAATTCCAACCCTCTCAGTTAAAGAAAATGTGTGAGAATTCCTTTATTATAGGGTCTATATAAGCATCAGCTGTCATTGGCCAGAATCCTCACTCAAATAAATAATAAATGGAAATTTACTTAAAATAATATTTTAAATAATAAAAGACTGCATTGCTTGGAAAGAACAAGTTCACTCACCCTCATTTGAATGGTATTCATTGTCTGTGATAATATTGACAATTATTGTGGACCTTTGTTAAACCATCACCACCCTTCATGTAATTGGTAAAACAGGTTGAAATGAAATGAAATTAAGTTAACATCAGTATAGGGACAGACACAGCTGTGTTTATATACAGAGAAGTTAAACATCTAATCAAACCCTGAAATGGAATATGACATGCAAAAATCAGCATTGCACAAATTTGAGTAGAACTAAGTAGATTTTGAAAGTATATTTTATTTGTTTGAGGAATCTTGATATTATTTTTCATATTGAATACAACAATTTACATTCCTATCAGCAGTGTACAAGGGTTCCCTTTTCTCCACAAGCTAGTTTAACACTTATTATCTCTCACATATTTTTACTATAATCAAACTAACAGGTATGAGCTGATAGCTCATTGTAGTTTTGTGTTTTCCTGATTAGCTACGTTAAACATTTTTTCATATACCTGTTGGCCATTTGTATGATTTATTTGAAGAAATTTCCATTCAGATACTTTGCTTATTTTCAAACTGGATTACTCCTTTGAGTTGTATGGGTTACTTATGTATTTTAGATGTTAACCCCTTATCACATACATGATTTGCAAATATTTTCCACCATTCTGTAAGTTGCATTTTTATTTTATTGATTATTTCCTTAACCGTGGAGAAGATTTTTAGTTTGAGGTAGTCCTACTTGTCGATTTTGGCTTTTGTTGCTATGTTTTTGGAAGCCTGTCCAAAAAATAATTGCCAATATTATGGAAAATAAGGTCCAATTTCATTATTTTGTTTGTGGAAATCCAATTTTCTATTCGCCATATATTTAAATAACTATTCTTTTTCATTGTGTATTTTTGGGGACCTTGTCACAGATTAATTGACCAGATTTGTGTTGGCTCTCCATTCCGTTCCATTTTCTATATGGCTGTTTTTATGCTAATAGCACACTTTTTGATTACTATAGCTTTGCAATATAGTTTGAAATCAGGGAGTGTGGTGACTCCAGCTTTTTAATTAAAAAAAAATTGTTATCAAGATTGCTTTAGCTATTCAGGATGTTATATGGTTCTGCAATAATTTTAGGATCTTTTTGCTATTTCTGTAAAAAACGTTGGAATTTTGATAGAGTTACACTTAATCTGTAGATCACTTTGCATAGTATGAATATTTTAACAATATTAATTCTTCCAATTCAGGAATATGGGATACCATTCCCATTGGTAGTGTTTTCTCCCAATTTATTTCACCTATATCTTACAGTTTTCAGTGTACACATTTTTCAACTCTTGGAAAAATTTATTTCTAAATATTTTGTTATTTTTGATGCTGTTGTAAAAGGAGATTATTTACTTAATTTTTTAATTCAGATAATACACTGTTAATGTTTAGAAACCCCACTGATTTTTGTATGTTGATTTTGTATCCTGCCAAGTAGTCCTTAGGACAAGTCACTTAAACATCAGAATAACTCTTTGAGGCTCAGAAATTTTATTTTAGAATGTCAATATTAATAATCTCCCAAATCAATAATTGTAGGGTAAAATAAAATGTTTTATAAAATTACTCAAAATGATATGGAACATATATAGTGCTCATCAAATTGTGGCTGATGTTATTTTATTGATAATATTATTAGCAACAGAAGTGGTAGTAGTATCAAAAGCTAAGTTCTTAACTCTGTTAGCTCAATTATTCTCACAGAAACCCTATTAAGTATTCTTATTTTCACTTTGACAGATGAAGAATGTAATGATGAATGAGTAAGCATCTCACACAAAATCAGATTTCAAATGTTCTCCAAAACCTGTCCTGCCTCTATTCTCTGGTGTTGCCTACCCCAAAAAACACTTTATTGATAAGATGAAAATTATTTTAATACTGTATTTCACTTGGATCTAAAATAATTCCCAAACGTCCAAGTTAACAAGATAAATTTTACATGATTTTAAGAACATGTTAGTTATTTGTATGAGATGTTCTGTGCTAGTCTGCAAAGTTAGCATTCTTTTAGGGAAAGTAATTGTTCTGCTTTACTTCCAGAGTGAAATGCACAAAATCTTCCATCTGATATATGGGGCTAAATTGAGAAATGAATGTTTAGTAACAAGAAACATGTTATAAGAAGTTTTTCCTTTTATATATTTTTATTCCCTGTTTTTGCTCTCACACATTCTATTATTACTACTCTAGCTTCTAAATAAGATTGATTGGTTAGTTGATTACAGGGGTGTCTGAGCACAGATTGTGAAAAATCTTAAGGTGACTCAGTATGCCATAAATCAAACAGCAGGTGGATGTTTGAGAAACACAATTCCCTGATGCACAAAATATAATAGAAAGGAAATGAAATTAAACCATATTCATGTCTTCGCAAATAAAAACAATCAGTAAAACAATCAGTAATAACTCTACTAGTACACAGAATACAGTTACACACAAATTGTTTTCATTTATATTTTAAAAAATATTTATAGTATGCAAAGTATTACATTAGGCTGTGTAGAAGACTTACATTTAAACAAAACATTTTACTTGTCAAGTACATCACCATCAAGTAGAGGAAATAAAATAAGTTATAACACAGAATATAAATAAACAGTAAAGGCTTATGATTATTTAGAAGAGAATAAATAAGTGTTCCCTGGGTAATGATTTGAAGAACAGTGAAGAATTCTTAAGAGGTGTTGCCATGCATAAATTCTATAATTTTTTAATGCCAATCAAAGTGGAAATAAAAGGTGAGCATGGTGTTTATTTTCACAACAGAGACAGATAAAGAAAAAAAGACCGTCATCTTTGTTTTCTTACTCTCAATCAGTATTCACACAACTTAAGCATTTATTCCTATAAATAATGTTTTCATTCATTCCATTATGCTTTGTTTTGCTTCATTGTTTATCCCATACTATGTCTCAGTAACTACAGTAAGCACTTGAAATGGAGAAGAGTTAGCTATAGTCCCAATCATCTTCAAGGAGATCTTAATCTAGAGGGACTCTTTTTCATATCAGAAAATGCCTGATTCTTCACTCCTCTCCATAATAATGTGGTTACTGCTTTAATATGTGTTATCGTCTCCACTTTTTAAGAATATTTCAAAATTAACACTTTTCTATACTTTCCCCACTTTAAACCAACTTTCACATTGTTGAGGATCACCCTTCCAAACCACATGTCTATTTGTGCTCTTCCTGTTGATGGAAGTGAACATCAAGATAGATTTCTGAAAGGTTATTAGACTATCAATAATAAAGAAAGTGGACCTGAATATAGACAACAGTGACATACAAGGTAGATGAATGGCAGAACTGGTGAAAAAAATCTCTGGTATGTAAGTTTCATCTGAGAGCTACTAGTAATAACTAAAATACAAGGATATTTAAATCTCCAACCATTGGGATATGCCGAAATAAGACATGATACAGTAATTTAAGAAGTAGTGCATAATTATAAAAATAAAAATACATTTGAAGTGTCTAAGAAATTATTTCAATGATATACATTTAAGATCTTAATTTTTTGCAAATATATATGTGTATGTATGTGTGTGTGAGACAGAGTGGAGACAAAGAGAAAATTCTTGAGAAAAGAAAGTACTAAAGTATGATTATTTCCATGTTAAGGAATTATAGTTAGCATTTCCATGTTTTTTCAAGATCACTCATAATAACTAACGAAATATACATTGAATTTATAATAATTCATCAAAATTCTAAGATAAATAAATTTATAATTACAAGGTTATGAATATAAACATAAACCAATTATATTCATGTTTTTAAAATGAAATTTCAGATATAGGTATACATTATAGAAGCACTATTTTATATAGCATATATTACTTGAAGTTATGTGTGGCAACAAAAGCCAAAATAGACAAATGGGATCTAATTAAATTCCAGAGCTTCCTCACAGCAAAAGAAACTATCATTAGAGGGAATCGGAAACCAACAGAATGGGAAAAAATTTTTGCAATCTACCCATCTGACAAAGGGCTAATATCCAGAATCTACAAAGAACTTAAATAGATTTATAAGAAAAACACAACCCCATCAAAAAGTGGGTGAAGGGTATGAACAGACACTTTTCAAAAAAGACATTTATGCAGCCAGCAAACATATGAAAAAAAGCTCATCATCTCTGGTCATTAGAGAAATGCAAATCAAAACCACATTAAGATACCATCTCACACCAGTTAGAATGGTGATCATTAAAAAATCAGGAGACAACAGATGCTGGAGAGGATGTGGAGAAATAGAAACACTTTTACACTGTTGGTGGGAGTGTAAATTAGTTTAACCATTGTGGAAGATGGTGTTGTGATTCTGCAAGGATCTAGAAATAGAAATACCATTTGACCCAGCAATCCTATTACTGAGTATATACCAAAAAAATTATAAATTGTTCTGTTATAAAGACACGTGCACACCTATGTTCATTGCAGCCGTGTTTAAATAGCAAATGCTTGGAACCAACCCATATGCCCATCAGTGATAGATTGGATAAAGAAAATATGGCACATATACACCATGGAATACTATGCAGTCACAAAAACGGATGAGTTCATGTTCTTTGCAGGATACATAGATGAAGCTGGAAACCATCATTCTCAGGAAACTGACACAAGAGCAGAAAACCAACCACTACATGTTCTCACTCATAAGTGGTTGTTGAACAATGAGAACACATGGATACAGGGAGGGGAACATGACACACTGGGGCCTGTTGGCCTTGGGACAGCTAGGTGAGGGGTAGCAGGGATGAGGGGATTGGGGAGGGATAACATTAGGAGAAATACCTAATATAGATGATGTGGAGATGGATGCTGCAAACTGCCATGACATGTGTATACCTATGTAACAATCCTACACAATATGCAAATGGATTTGTATTTCTATAATGACTAGTGGTGATAAGCTTTTTTAATATATGTTTGTTGGCTGCATAAATGTCTCCCTTTGAGAAACGTCTGTTCATATCCTTTGCCCACTTGTTGATGGGGTTGTGTTTTTTTCTTGTAAATTTGTTTAAGTTCTTTATAGATTCTGGATATTAGCCCTTTAAAGTAGGCTAGATAGATTGCAGATTTTTTTCCCATTCTGTAGGTTGCCTGTTCATGCTGATGAGAGTTTATTTTGCTGTGCAGAAGCTCTTTAGTTTAATTAGATCCCACTTGTCAATACTGGCTTTTTTTCTTTTTCTTTTTTTTTTTTTTGCCATTGCTTTTGGTGTTTTAGTCATGAAGTCTTTGCCTATGACTATGTCCTGAATGGTATTGCCTAGGTTTTCTTCTAGAGTTTTTATGGTTATAGGTCTTACATTTAAGTCTTAAATCCATCTTGAGTTAATTTTTGTATAAGGTGTAAGGAAGATATCCAGGGTCAGCTTTCTGCATATGGCTAGCCAGTCTTCACAACATCACTTATTAAATAAAAAATTCTTTCCCCGTTGCTTGTTTTTGTCAGTTTTGTCAAAGATCAGCTGCTTGTGGATTTGTTGCATTATTTCTGAGGCCTCTATTCTGTTCCATTTGTCTATTTATCTGTTTTGTTGCCAATACTGTATTGTTTTGATTACTGTAGCCTTGCAGTATAGTTTGAAGTCAGGTAGCGTGATACCTCTAGCTTTGTTCTTTTTGTTTAGGATTGTCTTGGCTATGTGGGCTCTTTTTTGGTTCCACATGAAATTTAAAGTTTTTTTCCTGATTCTGTGGAGAAAGTCTATGGTAGCTTGACGGTGACAGAATTGAATCTACAAATTACTTTGGGCAGTATGGACAGTTCCATGATATTGATTCTTTCTAATCATGAGCATGGAATGTTTTTCCATTGTCAGATCTCATGAGATTTAACTCACTATAATGTGAACCACATGGGGTAACTGCCCTCAAGTTTCAATCACCTCCCTTTGTGTCCCTCCCATGAGAGATGGGGATTGTGAGAACTATAATTCAAGATGAGATTTGAAATTAAAAACCCAGCAGGAGGAGAGATCATGGAGTATAGAAGGCAGGTCTAGATTGCAGCTCCGACTTGGACAGACAGAACAGTTTGAGGAGGCTCTCATTCTGAACTTTTGCTCCAGAATGACAGCAGGAATACAGTAGGAAAGCCAAGATAATCGACAAATTCTCTGAGGGAAGTGATTTGCTTCTCCACGATGGAACTGGGGGACACCCCAAATATTGTGAGTGACCAAACTGTGAAGTGCATAAAGGAGATTGTCTACCATTGAACATATATCCCCAGTGGGGAACATGAAGGTCCAAATTACAAGAGAAGATTCTGCCCTTACCTTGAGCTGAGTCAATTTACAGAGCCAAGTGAAATACAGGGTAGAGGAAGCAGCGGGAAAATTCTTGTGGGCTCACTGGGTTCCATAGCAAACCATTTCTACCTTGCCTCACAGTGGTCCTAGAGAAGTGCTTCCAGAGTCAATGTGAAAAACCACAAAGAGATGGAAACCTCCAGTTGAACTTTGTAACAATTTGAACTAATTGAAAAGTCTCCTGGCTAGAACTCAGTGAAGGATATGAATCCAGCGTGCAGACTCCCCAGGTGGGGAAGGAAGAAAAGCCCTATTTACTTTTGCAGTTGCTAGGCAGGTAGCCTGGGGCAGGTTCTCAGCTGTGCTCACCCACTTCCTAGAAACATACTCAGTGCTATTGGGGGTTGGGCACAGTGGGAATGAGACTAGCCCTTTGTGTTGCATGGGAGCTGGGTGAGGCCTGTGTCAGCCAGCTTTCCCCCACTTCCCTGACAACTTGCATGACACTGTGGAGGCAGCCATAATCCTCCTAGAAACATAACTCCATTGACCTGGGAACCTCACCCCATCCCCATAGCATCTGCAACAAGACTTGCTCAAGTAGAGTCTGATCTCAGATATGCCTAGGACTCCCCCAACCTAATGGTCCTTCCCTACCCACCCTGGTAACTAAAGACAAAGGGCATATACTCTTGGGAGTTCTAGGGTCTCATCCACTGCCTATTCTTCCTCATACTACCATGGCTGATTCTTTCTTGAAAGCACCACTTCCCAGCAGGAGGCCAACCAGCACAAAAATAGTGCATAAAACCAAAACTAAGGAGCCTCAGAGAGTATTTTTCACCCCCCTGCCACCTCCATTGGAGCAGGTGCAAGTATCTATGGCTGAGAGACACACAGTTCACATCACAGGACTCTGTGTAGACAACCCCCAGTACCAGCCTGGAGCCTGATAATCTTGCTGGATGACTAGATCCAGAAGAGAGATAACAATCACTAATCACTACAACTGGGCTCTCAGGAAGTCACATCCCTAGGAATAGCCGGGAGAGTACCACATCAAGGAAATACTCCATGGGACAAAAAGAACTGAACAATAGCCTTGAGCCCCCAGATCTTCCCTCTGACAGAGGCTACCCAAATAAGAAGGAACCAGAAAGCCAACTCTGGTAATATGACAAAACAAGTTTATTTAATACTCCCCTTAAAAAATCACACTAGCTCACCAGCAATCGATCCAAACCAAGAATAAATCCCTTATCTACCTGAAAAATAATTCAGAAGTTTAGTTATTAAGCTAATCAGGGACGCACGAGAGAAAAGTGAATCCCAATGTTAGAAAATTTTTAAAAATATATAAAAAGTGAAGTGGAAAAATATTCAATGAAATAGATAGCATAAATATAAAACAATCTAAACTTCAGAAAAAAAAGGGAATGCAAAATGGAAAGTCTCAGCAATAGTATTGAGCAAGCAGAAGAAAGAAGAAATAACTGCAGAGCTCAAAGACAAGATTTTCTATTTAACCCAATCTAACAAAGACAAAGAAAAAAAGAATAAAAAATATAAACAAAGCCTCCAAGAAGTCTGGGATTATTTTAAACAACCAAACCTAACAATAATCAGCATTCCTGATGAAGAGAAATATAAAAGTTTGGAAAATATATTTGGGGAAATCATCAAGAAAAAATTTCCCAGCCTTGCTAAAGAACCAGACATCCAAATACTAGAAACGCAAAGAACACCTGGGAAATTTATCACAAAAAGATCATTGCCTAGGCACACTGTCATCAGGCCATCTGGAGTGAGAATGAAGGAAAGAAGCTTAAGGGCTTGGAGGCCAAAACACCAACCTATAAAGGAAAACCTATCAGAATAACAGCAGATCTCTCAGCAGACACCCTACAAGCTAGAAGGGATTGGGGCCTATCTTCAGACTCCCCAAACAAAATAACTATCAGTCAAGAATTTTAGACCCAGTGAATAAAAGCTGCATAGCTGCATGAATGAAGGCAAGATACAGTCTTTTTCAGACAAACAAAAACAGAGAATTTGCCCCTACCAAGCCAGCACTACAAGAACTGCTACAAGGAACTCTAAATCTTGAAACAAGTAATAGAAACACATCAAAACAGAACCTCTTTAAAGCATAAATCTCACAGGACCTACAAAACAAAAATGCAATTAAAAAAATAACAAAAAAAAAATCAAGAAATTTATGCAACCAATAGCATGATGAATGGAATGTTACCTCACACCTCAATACTGAATGTTGAATGTAAATGGCTTAAATGCCCCATTTAAAAGATACAGTATTGCAGAATGGATAAGAATTCACCAGTCAACTATCTGCTGCCTTCAAGGGACATGCCTAACACATAAGGACTCATCAACTTAAGGTAAAGTAATGAAAAAATATATATATTCCATGCAAATAGACACTGAAAGCTACCCCTGTAGCTATTTTTAAATCAAAAAACCCTAAAGCAACAGCAGTTAAAAAAGACAAAGAAAGTCATTATATAATGATAAAAGGCCTTGTCCAAATAGAAAGTATCACACCCTAAATATATATGTACCTAACACTAGAGCTCCCAAATTTATGAAATAATTATTGAGAACTAATAACAGAACTAATCAATTAGATAAACAGCAACACAATAGTAGTTGGGGACTTCAATACTCCACTGATAGCAATAGACAGGTCATCAAGAGAGAAAGTCAATAAATTACCAATAGATTTAAACCATATTCTGGAACAAATGGATTTAACAGATATTTACAGAATATTCTACACAGCAACTTCAGAATATACATTCTATGCAACAACACATGGAACTTTCTCCAGGATAAACCATATGATAGGCCACAAAGTGAGCCTCAATGAATTCAAGAAAATTAAAACTATATCAAGCATTCTCTTAGACCACAGTGGAAAAAACCTGAAAATTAACTCCAAAAAGCCCTTCAAAACCATCAAAATCTAAAATCCTGCTCTTGAACAATCACTGGATCAAAAATGAACGTAAGATGAAAATTTTAAAATTCTTCAAACTGAATGAACACAGCAACACCACCTATCACTCGATACAGCAAAGGCTAATGCTAAGAGGAAAGTATATAACCCTATTAACCTACATCAAAAAGTCTGAAAGAGCACAAACAGACAATCTAAGGTTACATCTCAAGGAACTAGAGAAAAAAGAACAAAACCAAACCTAGTGAAAGAAAGGAAATAACCAAGATTAGAGCAGCACAAACAGACAATCTAAGGTTATATCTCAAGGAACTAGAGAAAAAAGAACAAAACCAAACCTAGTGAAAGAAAGGAAATAACCAAGATTAGAGCAGAACGAAATGAAATTGAAACAAGCGAACAAAAAAAAAAAAAAAAACAATGAAAAAATAAATGAAATGAAAAGCTGGTTTTTTGAAAAGATCAATGAAATTGATAGACCACTAGGAAGATTAACCAACAAAAGAAGAGAGAAAATTCAAATAAGCTCAATTAGAAATGAGATGGGAGATATTACAATGGACAACACAGAAATATAAAAAGATTATTCAAGGATACTATGAACATGTTTATGCACATATATTGGAACACTTAGAGGAGATAGATAAATTCCTGGAAAGATACAACCTTCCTAGCTTAAATCAGGAAGAATTAGATACTCTTAACCGACCAATAATGAACAGTGAGATTAAAATGCTAATAAAAATTATTAACAAAAACAACAACAAAAAACTCTAAACCAGATGGATTCACAGAAGAATTCTATTAGATATTCAAAGAATCCTGTTGACACTATTCCACAAGATAGAAAAAGGGAACCCTGCCTGAATCATTCTATGAAACCAGTATCACCTAATACCAAACCCAGGAAAGGATATAATCAAAAAGAAAACGGCTGACCAATATCTCTGATGAACATAGATGCTAAAATCCTTAACAAAATACTAGCTAACCAAATTCAAGAATGTATCAAAAACATAATCCACTATGATCAAGTTGGTTTCATACCAGGGAATCAGGTATGGTGATGGTTTAACATGCATATGTCAATAAATGCGATACACCACATAAGCAGAATCTTAAACAAAAATTACATGATCATCTCAATAGATGCAGAAAAAGCATTAGACAAAATCCAGCTCCTTTTATAATTAAAACTCAGCAATACTGATATACAAGGGACATAACTCAATGCAGTAAAAATCATCTATGGCAAACTCATAGCCAACATAATACTGAATGGGGAAAAGTTGAAAGCATTCCCTCTAAGTACTCGAACAAGACAGGGATGCCCAATCTCACCACTCCTCTTCAACATAGTACTAGAAATTCTAGCCAGAGCTATCTAACAAAATAAAGAAATAAAGTGCATCCAAATTAGTAAAGAGGACATCAAACGTTACTGTTTGCTGATGAAAATGATAGTTTACCTAGAAAACCCTAAAGACATCTCCAGAAAGCTCCTAGTACTCATAAAAGAATTTAGGATAGTTTACACATACAAAATTAATGTATACAGATCAATACCTCTTATATAAACCAACAGTGACCAAGCTGAGAATTTAATAAATCAAGGATCAACCCCTTTTACACTTTCTGTAAAAAACTCCAAAAAACAAACAAACAAAACACTTAGGAATATACCTAACAAAGGAGGTGAAAAACCTCTACAAGGAATACTACAAAACACTGCTGAAAGAAATCTTAGATAACAAAAACAAATGGAAATGCAACCCATGTTCATTGTTAGGTAAAACAAATATTGTGAAAATGACCATACTGCCAAAAGCAATCTACAAATTCAATGCAATTCTTATCAAAATAACATTATCATTCTTCACAGCATTAGAAAAAAAAATTCTAAAATTCATATGAAACCAAAGAAGAGCCCACATAGCCAAAGCAAAACTAAACAAAAAGAACAAATCTGGAGGCATCACATTACCTTATTAAAAACTATACTCTAAGGCAACAGTCACCAAAACAGCATGGTAAATAGGCACATTGAAAACTGGAGAATAGAGAACCCAGAAATAAATCCAAATACTTAGCGCCAACTAATCTTTGACAAAGCAAACAAAAATATAAAGTGAGGAAGGACACCCTGTTCAACCAAGAATGCTGGGATAATTGACTAACCACTTGCAGGAGAATGAAACTCGATCCTCATCTTCACCATATACAAAATTCAACTCAAGATGAATCAAGGAATCAACTTAAGTCCTGAAACTATAAAAATTCTACATGATAAAGCAGAAAAACCCTTCTAGACATTGGCTTAGGCAAGGATTTCATAACCAAGAACCCAAAAGCAAATGCAATAAAAAAAAGATAGACAGCTGGGACTTAATTAAACTAAAAAGCATTTGCATGCCAAAAGGAACAGTCAGCAGAGTAAACAGATAATCCATAAAGTGAGAGAAAATCTTCACAATCTGTAGATCTGACAAAGAACTAATACCCAGAATCTACAACAAACTCAAACAAATTACAAAAAAAAAAAAAAGAAAACAAACAGAAAACAATGCCATCAAAAAGTGGGCTAAGGAAATGAATAGTCAAGTCTCAAAAAAATATATACAAATTGCCAACAGACATATGAAAAAATGCTCAATATCACTAGTGATCAGGGAAATGCAAACCAAAAGTACAATATGATACCAACTTACTCCTGCAATAATGCCCATAATTGGCCAGGCACGGTGGTTCATGCCTGTAATCCAGCATTTTGGGAGGCTGAGGCAACTGAGTTTTTTGAGGCTAGGAGTTTGAGACCAGTCTAGTCAACATGGTGAAACTCTGGCTCTACTAAAAACATAAAAAACTAGCTGGCATGGTGGTGCATGCCTGTAGTACTAGCTACTCAGGAGGCTGAGGTGGGAAAAGCACTTGAATCAGGGAGGCAGAGGTTCGAGTGAGTTGAGATTGTGCCACTGCACACTCCAGCCTAGGAGACAGAGTGAGACTCCGTCTCAAAAAAATAAAAAAGAAAAAAAAAGAAAAGAATGGCAGTAATTTAAAAATTAAAAAATAATAGATATTGATGTGGATGTGGTGAATAGGGAACACAGCTACACTGCTGGTGGGAATGTAAACTAGTACAACCACTATGGGAAACAATGTGGAGATTCTTTAAAGAACTGAAATCAGAACTACCATTTGATCCAGCAATCCCACTGCTGGGTATTTACCCAAAGGCAAATAAGTCATTATATGAAAAAGATACTTGCACACACGTTAATAGCAGCATAATTTTCAATTGCAAAAACATGGAATGAAATCAAATGCCCATCAATAAATGAGTGGATAAAGAAACTGTGGTATATATACATATATATACCACATATTATATATGTATATTTATATATAATATATATATATATGTATATTTATGATACTTCTACTTCTGAACAAGGTAAAGTAATAGGGTCTGGCTTATTTTTCCAAGTGAAATAACAAATGACAAGAAGACATATATGAAAAACAAAGGCTTTTAAGACATTAGAATTCTGGCAATGAAGGACAGTGATCCACAAAAATGGGAGATGAACAAAGTGAGAATTTAAATGTTCAAGCTTACTGCTTATATAGAGTTCTAGGCCATTGAAAAAGAAAGCTGTCTCTCTGAGTTGATGAGACAAAACTGTGAGTTTCAGTGGCTAAGGCAGCTAGAGTTCACAGAAAAGAGTAAAAAAAAGGAGAAAGCTGCATACAGGCAGAGCTCTGGAGATTTGCACAGCCTCCCCTAGTGGCCCCTTTTATCTTCACTGCCCTCAACATAACGTTTTCAGTTGAGTAATGGCATGTACATATATTTGAGGAAGTCAATCAAGGCAAAGAAATGACAAAAAGGAGAATAGAGAATCAACCTAGAAATTAAACCAGACTGAGAATGGCTCATATTCCTGTCAGGACCATTAGGTAGAGTATTTACAAAGATAGTGCCTTAGGAGTGGGCAGAAACTAGCTCTACACTAGACACTTCTTTGTCATGCATAACAAAACAAAACTTCAAAGAATCATACTGTCTTAAACAAACATAACAATGTTTTAGAGCAAAAGACATAAATATCTATTATAATAAAAAGTAGCCAGCAATGAACAAAATAAATATCACAGTGTTTAACAGCCAATCAAAATAAATATTTAAAAAAGTAAAACACTTTTTTATAAGGAATAAAAAAAAATCAATACATCACAACTAATCCAGAAACCACATAGTTGAAAAAATATATAGACAGGACAATAAGAATTATTATGACTAATCAGTAAACATTCAGAAAATACAGGGAAAAAAATGAGCATTGTTAAGTAGAGATATAGATTTTTTTAAAAATACAAAACAATTTTTAGAAATAAAAATGCAATGTCTGAGATAAAAAATACTCTAATAGAGACACGACTCAAGATGGCGCTGTGAGAACAACCCAGGATTGGAGCTCTTGTTGAATCCGCAAAGAGATGAGTCTGAGCTGCATTTCCAGACTGATCTTTGTTGCCCACAGAAAGGGGAAACTCCCAAGTATAAAAAAGACACAGGACGCCAGGCAGTAGGTCTGCCTGGCGAAGCCGGGGCGGCGGCGGCCGGCCCTACCCAGCAATCCACACAGGGCACACTTGTCTGGGTGCCCTGTTGAACCGGCAACCTGAGACTTGAGAGGGCTGGACTTGAGACTGAACGAGACTTGGACAATAGGCCAGCCCAGGGGATTGCAGGGACAGTGCGTCTGGGGTACCCAGTGGGACGAAAAAAACCGCGATTTCAAACTATCCCGAGCAGACGGTCTGAGACGCTCTGTGGGGGAGGGGCGTCCACCACTACCGAGGCAACCCGCCCCAACTGAGATACACGCCCACTGCTGACGCAGCCAGCCATTGCCGAGGCAACCCATCCCTACTGAGATACACGCCCACTGCTGACGCAGCCTTCCGTTGCTGAGGCAACCCGTCCCTACTGAGATACATGCCCACTGCTGACACAGCCTGCCGTTGCTGAGGCAACACGCTACAATGAAGAGAATCCACTGCAGGGCGTGGCGGAGACCACAGAAGAGCCTGCAGGAACAGGGCGAATCACACAACAGCAGGGCGGAGCCTCGGCAGGCAAACAGTGGCTAGTCTGCCTCCTAGCTGGGCAGGACACCTCAACGGACATCGAAAAATAAAGCCCGAACCCCCTAACACAGAGAATTTGAGAAAAAAAGAATTTTTTTAATGAGCTCTGTTGCAGCAGAATCAAACATCGCAGCCTAAAAACCCTGAATGAACAACAGAGCTCACAGCTCAGAAATTGTACTCCTAAAAAGTACAGACTGTCTCTTCAAGAAGCTCCCTGACCCCTCTATATCCAAAAGATTGACATTTCGCAGGCATCATCCTGGGACAAAGATAGCAGAAAAAGAAACTGGTAGCATCGCTCACTGTGCCACAGCTGCTAGAGGTGCACCCCAGACAAGCAGGGTCTGGAGTGAACCTCAGCAGTCGTACAGCAAAGGAACTAGACAGGTAGAAGGAAAACCAAGTAAGAGAAATACTTCATCATCAAGAATCTGGGTGTCCACTCAGAGACTCAATCGAAAAGTCAGCAACTACGCAGACAGCAAGCGGATAAACCCACAAAGATGGGAAGAAACCAGTGAAAAAAGGAGGAAAACACCCGAAACCAGAACACCTCACCACCTAGAAAGGACCAAAACTCCTCACCAGCAAGGGAACAAAGCTGGACGGAGAATGACTGTGACAAAATGATGGAATTAGACTTCAGAAGGTGGATAATGAGAAACTTTTGTGAGCTAAAAGAACATGTATTAAATCAATGCAAAGAAACTAAGGAACTTAAAAAAAAGATATGAGGAAATTATAACAAGAATGGATAACTTAGAGAGGAATATGAATGAATTAAAGAAGCTGAAAAACACAATACGAGAACTTCGCAAAGCATGCACAAGTTTCAATAGCCGAATTGACCAAGCAGAAGAAAGAATATCTGAAGTCGAAGAACAACTCAATGAAATTAAACGAAAAACCAAGATTAGAGAAAAAAGCGCAAAAAGGAATGAACAAAGTCTCCAAGAAATGTGGGACTATGTGAAAAGACATAACCTACGTTTGATAGGTGTACCAGAAGGGGACGAAGAGAATGAATCCAAGCTGAAAAATACTCTTCAGGACATCATCGAGGAAAACTTCCCCCACCTAGCAAGACAGGCCAACACTCAAATGCAGAACATACAGAGAACACCACAAAGATATTCTGCAAGAAGAGCAACCCCAAGGCACATAATCATCAGATTCAACAGGGTTGAAATAAAGGAGAAAATACTAAGGGAAGCCAGAGAGAAAGGTCGAGTTACCCACAAAGGGAAGCCCATCAGACTCACAGCAGATCTCTCGGCAGAAACAATACAAGCCAGAAGAGAGTGGGGGCCAATATTCAACATTCTTAAAGAAAAGAACTTTCAACCCAGAATTTCATATCCAGCCAAACTGAGCTTCAGAAGTGAAGGAAAAATAAAATCCTTTGCGAACAAGCAAGTACTCAGAGATTTTGTCACCACCAGGCCTGCTTTACAAGAGCTCCTAAAAGAGGCACTACACATAGAAAGGATCACTCAGTACCAGCCATTCCAAAATCACACTGAATGCTAAAGAGCTTCAACATAATGAAGAATCTACAACAACTAACAGGCAAAACAGTCACTTAGAATCAAAATGGCAGTATCAAATTCACAAATAACAATATTAACCCTAAATGTAAATGGACTAAATGCACCAATCAAAAGACACAGACTGGCAAATTGGATAAAAATCCAAAACCCATCAGTGTTCTGTATCCAGGAAACCCATCTCACATGCAAGGATACACAAAGGCTCAAAATAAAGGGATGGAGGAAGATTTACCAAGCTAATGGAAAGCAAAAAAAAGCAGGAGTTGCAATTCTCATCTCCGATAAAATAGACTTTAAAGCAACAAAGATCAAAAGAGACAAAGAAGGCCATTACATAATGGTAAAAGGATCGATACAACAAGAAGAGCTAACAATCCTAAACATATATGGACCCAACACAGGAGCACCCAGATACATAAGGCAAGTTCTTAATGACTTACAGAAGGACTTAGACTCCCACACAATAATAGTGGGAGACTTTAACACTCCACTGTCAATACTAGACAGATCAACCAGACAGAAAATCAACAAGGATACCCAGGGCTTGAACTCAGACCTGGAGCAAGCAAACCTGGTGGACATTTACAGAACTCTCCACCCCAAATCCACAGAATATACATTCTTCTCAGCACCACATAACACCTACTCTAAAATTGACCACATAATTGGAAGTAAAGCACTGCTCAACAAATGCAAAACAACTGAAATCATAACAAACAGCCTCTCAGACCATAGTGCAATCAAGTTAGAACTCAGAATTCAGAAACTGACCCAGAACCGCACAGCTTCATGGAAACTGAACAACTGGCTCTTGAATGTTGACTGGGTAAACAACGAAATGAAGGCAGAAATAAAGAAGTTCTTCGAAACCAATGAGAACGAAGACACAACGTGCCAGAACCTCTGGGACACATTTAAAGCAGTCTCTAGAGGAAAGTATATAGCAATAAGTGCCCATATGAGGAGAATGGAGAGATCCAAAATTGACACCCTATCGTCAAAATTGAAAGAGCTAGAGGAGCAAGATCAAAAAAACTCAAAACCCAGCAGAAGACAAGAAATTACTAAGATCAGAGCTGAGCTGAAGGAGATTGAGACACGAAAAACCCTTCAAAAAATCAATAAATCCAAGAGCTGGTTTTTTGAAAAGATCAACAAAATAGACAGACCACTAGCCAGATTGATTAAAAATAAAAGAGAGAACAACCAAATAGATGCAATAAAAAACGATAAAGGGGAAATCACCACAGATTCCACAGAAATTCAGACCATCATCAGAGAATATTACAAACAACTCTATGCACATAAACTAGTAAACCTGGAAGAAATGGATAAATTCCTGGACTCCTGTGTCCTCCCAAGCCTAAACCAGGAGGAAGCTGAAACTATGAATAGACCAATAACAAGGTCTGAAGTTGAGGCAGCAATTAAGAGCCTACCTCACAAAAAAAGCCCAGGTCCAGATGGGTTCACAGCCGAATTCTACCAGACACACAAGGAGGAGCTGGTACCATTCCTTCTAAAACTATTTCAAACCATCCAAAAGAGGGAATCCTTCCCAAATCATTTTATGAGACCAATATCATCCTGATATCAAAACCCGGCAGAGACCCAACGAGAAAAGAAAACTTCAGGCCAATATCCATGATGAACATAGATGCAAAAATCTTCAATAAAATATTGGCAAGCCGATTGCAACAGCAAATCAAAAAACTTATTCACCATGATCAAGTAGGATTCATCCCAGGGATGCAAGGCTGGTTCAACATACGCAAGTCTATCAACGTAATTCACCACATAAACAGAACCAAAAACAAAAACCACATGATTATCTCAATTGACGCAGAGAAGGCATTTGACAAAATTCAACAGCCCTTTATGCTAAAAACCCTCAATAAACTCGGTATCGATGGAACGTATCTCAAAGTAATAAAAGCTATTTATGACAAACCAACAGCCAATATCATACTGAATGGGCAAAAACTGGAAGCATTCCCTTTGAAATCTGGTACTAGACAAGGATGCCCTCTCTCACCACTCCTATTCAATATAGTACTGGAAGTTCTAGCCAGAGCAATCAGGCAAGAAAAAGAAATAAAGGGTATTCAAATAGGAAAGGTGGAAGCCAAATTGTCTCTATTTGCAGACGACATGATAGTATACCTAGAAGACCCCATCGCCTCAGCCCAAAAACTCCTGAAACTGATAAACAACTTCAGCAAAGTCTCAGAATATAAAATCAATGTGCAAAAATCACAAGCATTCGTCTACACCAATAACAGACTTAAAGAAAGCCAAATCAAGAGCAAACTGCCATTCGCAATTGCTACAAAAAGAATAAAATACCTTGGAATACAACTCACAAGGAATGTAAGGGACCTCTTCAAGGAGAACTACAAACCACTGCTCAACGAAATCAGAGAGGACACAAACAGATGGAGAAACATTCCATGTTCATGGTTAGGAAGAATTAATATCGTGAAAATGGCTATACTGCCCAAAGTAATTTACAGAATCAACGCTATCCCCATCAAGCTACCATTGACTTCCTTCACAGAACTGGGAAAAACCACCATGAACTTCATATGGAACCAAAAGAGAGCCTGAATAGCCAAGTCAATTCTAAGCAAAAAGAACACAGCGGGGAGCATCACACTACCGGATTTCAAACTATACTACAAGGCTACAGTAATCAAAACAGCATGGTACTGGTACCAAAACAGAGATATAGACCAATGGAACAAAACAGAGGCACCGGAGGCAACACAACATACATACAACTATACAATCTTTGATAAACCTGACAAAAACAAGCAATGGGGCAAGGATTCCATGTTTAACAAATGGTGTTGGGAAAACTGGCTAGCCATGTGCAGAAAGCAGAAACTGGACCCCTTCCTGACACCTTACACTAAAATTAATTCCAGATGGATTAAAGACTTAAACATAAGACCTGGCACCATAAAAACCCTAGAAGGAAATCTAGGCAAAACTATCCAGGACATAGGAGTAGGCAAGGACTTCATGAACAAAACACCAAGAGCATTGTCAACAAAAGCCAAAATAGACAAATGGGACCTAATGAAACTCCACAGCTTCTGCACGGCAAAAGAAACAGTCACTAGAGTGGCTCGGCAACCAACAGAATGGGAAAAAATTTTTGCAGTCTACCCATCTGACAAAGGGCTGATATCCAGAATTTACAAACAACTCAAGCAGATTTACAGGAAAAAAACAAACAAGCCCATTCAAAAGTGGGCAAAGGATATGAACAGATACTTTACGAAAGAAGACATATATGAGGCCAACAATCATATGAAAAAATGCTCATCATCACTGGTCATCAGAGAGATGCAAATCAAAACCACATTGAGATACCATCTCACGCCAGTTAGAATGGCGATCATTAAAAAATCTGGAGACAACAGATGCTGGAGAGGATGTGGAGAAAAAGGAACACTTTTACACTGTTGGTGGCAGTGTAAATTAGTTCAACCATTGTGGAAGACAGTGTGGCGATTCCTCAAGGCCTTAGAAATAGAAATTCCATTTGACCCAGCAATCCCATTACTGGGTATATATCCAAAAGACTATAAATCGTTCTTCTATAAGGACACATGTACACGAATGTTCATTGCAGCACTGTTTACAATAGCAAAGACCTGGAATCAACCCAAATGCCCATTGATAATAGACTGGATTGGAAAAATGTGGCACATATACACCATGGAATATTATGCAGCAATCAGAAATGATTAGTTCGTGTCATTTGTAGGGACATGGATGAATCTGGAAAACATCATCCTCAGCAAACTGACACAAGAACAGAAAATGAAACACCGCATATTCTCACTCATAGGTGGGTGATGAAAAATGAGAACACATAGACACAGAAAGTGGAGTACTAAACACTGGAGTCTATTGGGGGGAAAAGGGGAGGGCCACTGGGAGGGGGAGGTGGGGAGGGATAGCCTGGGGAGAAATGCCAAATGTGGGTGAAGGGGAGAAAAAAAGCAAAGCACACTGCCATGTGTGTACCTACGCAACTGTCTTGCATGCTCTGCTCATGTACCCCAAAACCTATAATCCAATAAAAAATTAAAAAAAAAAAAAAAAAAAAAGAAAAGAACTTTCAACCCAGAATTTCATATCCAGCCAAACTGAGCTTCAGAAGTGAAGGAAAAATAAAATCCTTTGCGAACAAGCAAGTACTCAGAGATTTTGTCACCACCAGGCCTGCTTTACAAGAGCTCCTAAAAGAGGCACTACATATAGAAAGAAACACTCAGTACCAGCCATTCCAAAATCACACTAAATGCTAAAGAGCATCAACATAATGAAGAATCTACAACAACTAAAAGGCAAAACAGCCGCTTAGCATCAAAATGGCAGTATCAAATTCACACATAACAATATTAACCCTAAATGTAAATGGACTAAATGCACCAATCAAAAGACACAGACTGGCAAATTGGATAAAAAATCCAAAACCCATCAGTGTTCTGTATCCAGGAAACCCATCTCACATGCAAGGATACACAAAGGCTCAAAATAAAGAGATGGAGGAAGATTTACCAAGCAAATGGAGAGCAAAAAAAAGCAGGAGTCACAATTCTCATCTCTGATAAAATAGACTTTAAAGCAACAAAGATCAAAAGAGACAAAGAAGGCCATTACATAATGGTAAAAGGATCGATAAAACAAGAAGAGCTAACGATCCTAAACATATATGGACCCAATGCAGGAGCACCCAGATACATAAGGCAAGTTCTTAATGACTTACAAAGAGACTTAGACTCCCACCCAATAATAGTGGGAGACTTTAACATTCCACTGTCAATATTAGACAGATCAACCAGACAGAAAATCAACACGGGAATCCAGGGCTTGAACTCAGACCTGGAGCAAGCAAACCTGATAGACATTTACAGAACTCTCCACCCCAAATCCACAGAATATACATTCTTCTCAGCACGACATCACATCTACTCAAAAATTGACCACATAATTGGAAGTAAAGCACTGCTCAACAAATGCAAAACAACTGAAATCATAACAAACAGCCTCTCAGACCATAGTGCAATCAAGTTAGAACTCAGAATTCAGAAACCAACCCAGAACCGCACAGCTTCATAGAAACTGAACAACTGGCTCTTGAATGTTGACTGGGTCAACAATGAAATGAAGTCAGAAACAAAGAAGTTCTTCAAAACCAATGAGAACGAAGACACAACATGCCGGAATTTCTGGGACACATTTAAAGCAGTCTCTAGAGGAAAGTATATAGCAATAAGTGCCCATAAGAGGATAATGGAGAGATCCAAAATTGACAACCTATCATCAAAATTGAAAGAGCTAGAGGAGCAAGATCAAAAAAACTCAAAACCCAGCAGAAGACAAGAAATAACTAAGATCAGAGCTGAACTGAAGGAGATTGAGACACGAAAAACCCTTCAAAAAATCAATAAATCCAAGAGCTGGTTTTTTGAAAAGATCAACAAAATAGACAGACCACTAACCAGATTGATTAAAAAGAAAAGAGAGAACAACCAAATAGATGCAATAAAAAATGATAAAGGGGAAATCACCACAGATTCCACAGAAATTCAAACCATCATCAGAGAATATTACAAACAACTCTATGCACATAAACTAGTAAACCTGGAAGAAATGGATAAATTCCTGGACTCCTGTGTCCTCCCAAGCCTAAACCAGGAGGAAGCTGAAACTATGAATAGACCAATAACAAGGTCAGAAGTCAAGGCAGCAATTAAGAGCCTACCACACAAAAAAAGCCCAGGTCCAGACGGGTTCACAGCAGAATTCTACCAGACACACAAAGAGGAGCTGGTACCATTCCTTCTAAAACTATTTCAAACAATACAAAAAGAGGGAATACTTTCCAAATCATTTTACGAGACCAACATCATTCTGATACCAAAACCCGGCAGAGACCAAACAAGAAAAGAAAACTTCAGGCCAATATCCATGATGAACATAGATGCAAAAATCTTCAATAAAATATTTGCAAGCTGAATGCAACAGCAAATCAAAAAACTTATTCACCATGATCAAGTAGGATTCATCCCAGGGATGCAAGTCTGGTTCAAGATACACAAGTCTATAAACGTAATTCACCACATAAACAAAACCAAAAACAAAAACCACATGATTATCTCAATTGACACAGAGAAGGCATTTGACAAAATTCAACAGCTCTTTATGCTAAAAACCCTCAATAAGCTCGGTATCGATGGAACGTATCTCAAAGTAATAAAAGCTATTTATGACAAACCAACAGCCAATATCATACTGAATGGGCAAAAACTGGAAGCATTCCCTTTGAAATCTGGCACTAGACAAGGATGCCCTCTTTCACCACTCCTATTCAATATGGTTCTGGAAGTTCTAGCCAGAGCAGTCAGGCAAGAAAAAGAAATAAAGGGTATTCAAATAGGAAAGGTGGAAGCCAAATTGTCTCTATTTGCAGAAGACATGATAGTATACCTAGAGGACCCCATCGCCTCAGCCCAAAAACTCCTGAAACTGATAAGCAAATTCAGCAAAGTCTCAAGATATAAAATCAATGTGCAAATATCACAAGCATTCCTATACACCAATAACAGACTTAAAGAGAGCCAAATCAAGAACGAACTGCCATTCACAATTGCTACAAAAAGAATAAAATACCTTGAAATACAACTCACAAGGAACATAAGGGACTTCTTCAAGGAGAACTACAAACCACTGCTCAACGAAATCAGAGAGGACACAAACAAATGGAGAAACATTCCATGTTATAGTTAGAAAGAATTAACATCGTGAAAATGACTATATTGTCCAAAGTAATTTACAGAATCAACGCTATCCCCATAAAGCTACCATTGACTTTCTTCACAGAACTGGAAAAAACCACCATGAACTTCATATGGAACCAAAAGAGAGCCCGCATAGCCAAGTCAATTCTAAGCAAAAAGAACACAGCAGGGGCCATCACACTACCGGATTTCAAACTATACTACAAGGCTACAGTAATCAAAACAGCATGGTACTGGTACCAAAACAGAGATATAGACCAATAAAACAAAACAGAGGCACCGGAGGCAACACAACATATCTACAACTATACAATCTTTGATAAACCTGACAAAAACAAGCAAGGGGGAAAGGATTCCCTGTTCAACAAATGGTGTTGGGAAAACTGGCTAGCCATGTGCAGAAAGCAGAAACTGGACCCCTTCCTGACACCTTACACTAAAATTAACTCCAGATGGATTAAAGACTTAAACATAAGACCTGGCACCATAAAAACCCTAGAAGGAAATCTAGGCAAAACTATCCAGGACATAGGAGTAGGCAAGGACTTCATGATAAAACACCAAAAGCATTGGCAACAAAAGCCAAAATAGACAAATGGGACCTAATGAAACTCCACAGCTTCTGCACGGCAAAAGAAACAGTCACTAGAGTGGATCAGCAACCAACAGAATGGGAAAAAATTTTTACAGTTTACCCATCTGACAAAGGGCTGATATCCAGAATTTACAAAGAACTCAAACGGATTTACAGGAAAAAAACAAACAAGCCCATTCAAAAGTGGGCAAAGGTTATGAACAGACACTTTACGAAAGAAGACATATATGAGGCCAACAATCATATGAAAAAATGCTCATCGTCACTGGTCATCAGAGAGATGCAAATCAAAACCACATTGAGATACCATCTCACACCAGTTAGAATGGTGATCATTAAAAAATCTGGAGACAACAGATGCTGGAGAGGATGTGGAGAAAAAGGAACACTTTTACACTGTTGGTGGCAGTGTAAATTAGTTCAACCATTGTGGAAGACAGTGTGGCGATTCCTCAAGGCCTTAGAAATAGAAATTCCATTTGACCCAGCAATCCCATTACTGGGTATATATCTAAAGGACTATAAATCGTTCTACTACAAGGACACATGCACACGAATGTTCATTGCAGCACTGTTTACAATAGCAAAGACCTGGAATCAACCCAAATGCCCATTGATAATAGACTGGATTGGAAAAATGTGGCACATATACACCATGGAATATTATGCAGCAATCAGAAATGATTAGTTCGTGTCATTTGTAGGGACATGGATGAATCTGGAGAACGTCATCCTCAGCAAACTGACACAAGAACAGAAAATGAAACACCGCATATTCTCACTCATAGGTGGGTGATGAAAAATGAGAACACATGGACACAGAAAGGGGAGTACTAAACCCTGGGGTCTATTGGGGGAAAGGGGAGGGCCAGTGGGAGGGGGAGGTGGGGAGGGATAGCCTGGGGAGAAATGCCAAATGTGGGTGAAGGGGAGAAGGATAGAAAAGCACACTGCCATGTGTGTTCCTACACAACTGTCTTGCATGCTCTGCTCATGTACCCCAAAACCTAAAATCCAATGAAAAATTAAAAAAAAAATACTCTAATAGAATTAAACACAGTATACATGGTAGAGAAAATAATGGTAAATGTAAAGGTACAGAAATAGAAAATATGCAAAATAAAACACACACAAAAAAACAAAAATCAAACATAAATTAAAAGAATACCAGATTGTCAGTAAACTGTGGGACAAATTTAAGTGGCAAAATTTACAGGTAATTGGATTCCAGGAAGAAGAGAACCTGGGAGGAGAGATAGAAAAAAATACATTGAAGAAAAAATAGCCAAAATTTTTCTAAATTTGATGAGAATTATGAACCTATAGAAGCAAGAAAATTAACTAACTCAAGCACAAGAAATATAAAGAAAGTTACAACCAGATGTATCATAATCAGATTGCTTAAAACTGATGATAAAAATCCAAATATTAAATCAGCCTAAGGAACAAAGTATATTAGGAATAGGGCACCAAAATTAAGGATGACAGTACTTTTCTTTTCTAAAATATGTTAGCTATAAGAGAATACAGAAATATATTTGAAATACTTGAAAAACATACCCCTACCATGAAAAAGAGTTGAAAACAACTTGCCGTATTACTTTTCTAAAGCTGCTATAAAAAACTACTACAAAAATGGCAACTGAAAAGAGCACAGATTTTTCTCTCAGTGTTTTTGGGTTCAGAAGTCCAAACTCAAAGAATTAGATTAATGATACTAGCTCCTGAAGGCTCTGAGTCAAAATTATTTTATGTCTCTCCAATTTAGGTACCTTTCAGTTACACTGACATTCCTTGCCTTGGAATTTCATAAGCCAATCTCTGTCTTCACACGTCCTTCTGCCTTCACATCACTTTCTTTTCTGTTTCTTCTATTTTTCTGTTGCTTAAAAGACACCTGGCATTGGATTCAATTCCCATCCTAATCCAGGATTATTTCTTCCTCAGTTCCTTACCCTATCTACCTCTGCAAAAATTCTTATTCCAAATAAATTTACATTCTGAAGTTGTGAGTGACATAAATTTTAGAGTCACTATTGAACTTACTATATCTGCCAGCCTCAAATTCCATACCCAATAAATAGATGTTTCAAAAAAAATCAGGTAAAACAATAATTTTCAGATACATGCATTTGGAAAAATTTCATCACCAGCAGACCAATAGTATATATTCAAGGAAATAGTCCTGCAAAAATAAACATTATACTTAGAAATCTTTGTTTATACAAAGAAATAAAAATTTCTCAATATAAGAACTATGTGGGCAAACACTGAAGATATTTTTCTTATTATTTACACCTCTTTAAAAGACAAGTCATTCTTTCAAAGCAAAACTAGAAACAATGTATTAATTATATATATATGTATATATATACATATATATACACATTTAAATTCCAGGACAACTATAGTACAAAGACAAGCATGAGAGAAATGGAAGTATACCATAGTAATATTCTTATATTATACACAATTTGATGTGATATCATTTGAATTTATGCTTTGATGTAAGTCCTAGAGAAACCACAAAAATAGCACAACCAAGATTACTAACTAATAAGATAATAAAAGACGTACAGGTAAACCATAAAAAAATCCAAAAGTAGGCAGGAGAAAAAGGAAAAAAAGGATCAAGCAAATGGAGCAATTAGAAAATAAACAGCAGTATTATATAGGAACATATATCAATATTCATACTAAAAGCACATAATTCAAAGATACCAATAAAAAAGAAGAGATTGCCCAATTGATTACCAAAATAAACCAATTTATATTCTGCCAACAACAAAACAACTGGAAATATTAAAACACAAATAGGTTAAAAGTAAAAGGATTAAAAAAATGTACTATGCTAATATTAACTAAAGTTTTAAGTGATTATATTAATATCAGAAAAAAAAATTTCATAGCAAAAAAATATATTTCCAGGTATAAGGAGGATGATTTAATAGTAATGGAAGTGTTAATTCATAATAAGTACATGATAATACTAAACATTTGATATTTAATGAGTTTTTCTCGTTGACATTTATAAAACACTACCTAATGATAGAATACAAATACTTTTGAAGTGTACAATAGAAAATTTTCTGGGCCATAAGGCAAATGTGAGTAAAGCTGCATGAAATTAAAATATGAAAAAGATGTTCTTTTTTAAATACATATTTTACTGTGTTTTAGGTTTTGGGGTACATGTGAAGAACATGAAGGATTGTTGTATAGGTACACACATGGCAATGTGGTTTGCCACCTTCCTCCCTGTCACCTATATCTGGCATTTCTCCCCATGATATCCCTCCCCAACTCCCTACCCGCTGCTGTCCCTCCCCTAGTTTCCCCCTACAAATCTCAGTGTATTATGCTCCCCTCCCTGTGTCCATATGTTCTCATTGTTCAACACCTGCCTATGAGTGAGAATATGTGGTGTTTGATTTTCTGTTCTTGTGTCAATTTGCTGAGAATGAAGGTTTGCAAGTTCATCCATGTCCCTACAAAAGACACTAACTCATCGTTTTTTATGGCTGCATAGTATTCAATGGTGTATATGTGCCACATTTTCCCTGTCCAGTATATCATTGATGGGCATTTGGGTTGGTTCCAAGTCTTTGCTATTGTAAACAGTGCTGCAATGAACATTCGTGTGCATGTGTCCTTATAATAGAACGATATAAGGAAATAATCATAAATGAAAAAGAGGAATGAATTTGAAAAATTAGTCAATACTTAAAAATAAATATTCTTTTAGACCCCAAAAGGCAATCACAATTATGATTAGAAAGTATATATAACTGAATAAAAGTAAAAACATAGCCTATATAAATTTACAGAATGCAGGTAAGGCATTAATTTGAGGGAGATATATAGCATTTAATATATTTATTATAAAAGAAAATAGTCTCAAATTTGTGACCTTCCAATTTAATATATGAGGTGTTTGTTTAAAAAATAGTCAGAATTTTTTTTTTAATTGCATTTTAGGTTTTGGGGTACATGTGCAGAACATGCAAGATAGTTGCATAGGTACTCACATGGCAGTGTGCTTTTCTATCCTTCTCCCCTTCACCCACATTTGGCATTTCTCCCCAGGCTATCCCTCCCCAGCTCCACCTCCCGCTGTCCCTCCCCTTTTCCCCCCAGTAGACCCCAGTGTTTAGTACTCCCTTCCCTGTGTCCACATGTTCTCATTTTACCTCACCCACCTATGAGGGAGAATATGCAGTATTTCATTTTCTGTTCTTGTGTCAGTTGGCTGAGAATGATGTTCTCCAGTTTCATCCATGTCCCTACAAAGGACACGAACTCATCATTTTTTATTGCACTCTAGTGACTGTTTCTTTTGCCGTGCAGAAGCTGTGGAGTTTCATTAGATCCCATTTGTCTATTTTGGCTTTTGGTGCCAATGCTTTTGGTGTTTTGGTCATGAAGTCCTTGCCTACTCCTATGTCCTGAATGGTTTTGCCTAGATTTTCTTCTAGGGTTTTTATGGTGCCAGGTCTTATGTTTAAGTCTTTAATCCATCTAGAGTTGATTTTAGTGTAAGATGTCAGGAAGGGGTCCAGTTTCTGCTTTCTGCACCCCTTCCCTGGCTAGCCAGTTTTCCCAACACCATTTATTAAACAGGGAATCCTTTCCCCATTGCTTTTTCTTCTCAGGATTATCAAAGATTGTATGGTTGTAGATATGTGTGCAACCTCCGATGCCTCTGTTCTGTTCCATTGGTCTATATCTCTGTTTTGGTACCAGTACCATGCTGTTTTGATTACTGTAGTCTTGTGGTATAATTTGAAGTCCAGTAGTGTGATGCCTCCTGCTGTGTTCTTTTTGCTTAGAATTGACTTGGCTATGCGGGCTCTCTTTTGCTTCCATATTAAGTTCATGGTGGTTTTTTCCAGTTCTGTGAAGAAAG
Source organism: Callithrix jacchus (assembly GCF_049354715.1). Classification (NCBI taxonomy): domain Eukaryota; kingdom Metazoa; phylum Chordata; class Mammalia; order Primates; family Cebidae; genus Callithrix; species Callithrix jacchus. The sequence goes on along the minus strand of NC_133502.1, from coordinate 138,112,356 downwards.
TCAGCGGTAGCTTGATGGGGATAGCGTTGATTCTGTGAATTACTTTGGGCAGTATAGCCATTTTCACAATATTGATTCTTCCTAACCATGAACATGGAATGTTTCTCCATCTGTTTGTGTCCTCTCTTATTTCATTGAGCAGTGGTTTGTAGTTTTCCTTGAAGAGGTCCCTTACGTTCCTTGTGAGTTGTATTCCTAGGTATTTTATTCTTTTTGTAGCAATTGTGAATGGCAGTTTGTTCTTGATTTGGCTCTCTTTAAGTCTGTTATTGGTGTACAGGAATACTTGTGATTTTTGAACTTGATTTTATATCCTGAGACTTTGCTGAAGTTGCTTATCAGTTTCAGGAGTTTTTGGGCTGAGGCGATGAGGTCTTCTAGGTATACTATCATGTCGTCTGCAAATAGAGGCAATTTGGCTTTGATCTTTCCTATTTGAATACCCTTTATTTCTTTTTCTTGCCTGATTGCTCTGGCTAGAACTTCCAGTACTATATTGAATAGGAGTGGTGAGAGAGGGCATCCTTGTCTAGTGCCAGATTTCAAAGGGCATGCTTCCAGGTTTTGCCCATTCAGTATGATATTGGCTGTTGGTTTGTCGAAAATAGCTTTTATTACTTTGAGATACATTCCATCAATACAGAGTTTATTGAGGGGTTTTAGCATAAAGGACTGTTGAATTTTGTCAAATGCCTTCTCTGTGTCAATTGAGATAATCATGTGGTTTTTGTTTTTGGTTCTGTTTATGTGGTGAATTACGTTTATAGACTTGTGTATGTTGAACCAGCCTTGCATCCCCAGGATGAATCTTATTTGATCATGATGGATAAGTTTTTTGATGTGCTGTTGCAATCGATTTGCCAGTATTTTATTGAAGATTTTTGCATCTATGTTCATCATGGATATTGGCCTGAAGTTTTCTTTTCTTGCTTAGTCTCTGCTGGGTTTTAGTATCAGGATGAAGATTTACCAAGGAAATGGAGAGCAAATAAAAACAGGAGTTGTAATTCTCGTCTCTGATAAAGTAGACTTTAAAGCAACAAAGATCAAAAGAGACAAAGAAGGTCATTACATAATGGTAAAAGGATCGACACAACAAGAAGAGCTAACAATCCTAAATATATATATGGACCCAATACAGGAGCACCCAGATATATAAGGCAAGTTCTTAATGACTTACAAAGAGACTTAGACTCCCACACAATAATAGTGGGAGACTTTAACACTCCACTGTCAATATTAGACATATCAACCAGACAGAAATTAACAAGGATATCCAGTGCTTGAATGCAGACCTGGAACAAGCAAACCTGATACACATTTACAGAACTCTTCACTGCAAATCCACAGAATATACATTGTTCTCAGCACCACATCACACCTACTCTAAAATTGACCACTTAGTTGGAAGTAAAGCACTCCTCAGCAAATGAAAAACAACAGAAATCATAACAAACAGTCTCTCAGACCACAGTGCAATCAAGTTAGAACTCAGAATTCAGAAACTAACTCAGAACTGCACAGCTTCATGGAAACTGAACAACTGGCTCTTGAATGTTGACTGGGTAAACAATGAAATGAAGGCAGAAATAAAGAAGTTCTTCGAAACCAATGAGAACGAAGACACAACATACCAGTGTCTCTGGGACACATTTAAAGCAGTCTTCAGAGGAAAATATATAGCAATAAGTGCCCACATGAGAAGAGTGGAGAGATCCAAAATTGACACCCTATCGTCAAAACTGAAAGAGCTAGAGGAGAAAGATAAAAAAAAAAAAACTCAAAACCTAGCGGAAGACAAGAAATAACTAAGATCAGAGAAGAACTGAAGGAGATAGAGACACGAAAAACCCTTCAAAAAATCAATAAATCCAAGAGCTGGTTTTTTTTTAAGGATCAACAAAATAGACCACTAGCCAGACTGATAAAAAAGAAAAGAGAGAACAACCAAATAGATGCAATAAAAAACGATAAAGGGGAAATCACCACAGATTCCACAGAAATTCAGACCATCATCAGAGAATATTACAAACAACTCTATGCACACAAACTAGTAAATCTTGAAGAAATGGATACATTCCTGGACACTTGTGTCCTCCCAAGCCTAAACCAGGAGGAAGCTGAAACTATGAATAGACCAATAACAAGGTCAGAAGTCGAGGCAGCAATTAAGAGCCTATCACACAATAAAAGCCCAGGTCCAGACGGGTTCACAGCCGAATTCTACCAGACACACAAAGAGGAGCTGGTACCATTCCTTCTGAAACTATTCCAAATAATCCAAAAAGAGGGAATCCTTCCCAAATCATTTTATGAGACCAAAGTCAGGAAATTTTATGTAAGTAACAGAAAGTAGGTCATAAAAGTTCATTTAAAAATCAAAAAAATAAAAAACAGAAAAATGACATGTTAATTATAGAAAACAATCTTATTTTTCAAGAAAGAATATAAATTAATGATTCTATGTAGCCAGACTAAGAAAATTAAGATACGGGAGACATGATTCTAACATGAGTAGTAAAAGAGGTGACATTAGAGCAGATCCTATTGATATTAAATAGATAAAAATGAAATATTATCAAATTCACATCAATAAGTTTCATAATTGTATAAAATGGACAATTTTTAAAAATGACAAATGCAAAGCCTATTCAAAAAGGAACAGAATAGCTAAATAAGTGTATATGTTAGTATAATAGTATGTAATAAGTATTTTATAAGTATAAATACTCATAAAATAAATTAGATTATGGTTAAAAAACAACAGGCTCAGGTAGCTAGCTGATGACATCTATGACATTTTAAGGAAGAATTGATATCAATTCTATAAAATTTTTCCAGAATATTGAAAATAAATATTTCCCATTTTTGTAAAGTATATATTAATCAAATGTCAACAATATATAAACTTTTCCACAAATTATATGTGTGTGTGCGTGTTTGTGTGTGTGTGTGTGTGTGTGTATTCTACATTCTACATGATAAAAATTCAGTTAATACAGAACATAGGCCTAAATAGAGATCCTACATATGAAAAGCTTCTAGAAGATAATGTCACAGGATCTTTCTGGTGTCACTTTTCCAGTCAGAAACCTCTGTGGACAGTGGCGCCTTTGCTGAAGTTTTGTTGGAGGCCGCTACCAGCCTGGATCCCATGCCTGCAAAAGACAGACTGGAGGAGCAGTGAGGGGTGTGAGAGCAAGAACTGGGTGTGGCTACTGCACACTGACAGTCTTTGACAGGGTGGGCAGCTCTACTAGGTTCCTGTACAGGCTCTAGCTCCATGAGAGGCTGTGGCTGGACCAGGCAAATTGCAAGAAGCCTCTACTGCAGACACTGGGGATCCCAGTGGCACTTGGAAGCTTGGAGACACCAGGAGCCACACAGCCCCAAAGAGAGTGTCACAGTCCTGGCTCAGGGAGCCCCTAGGTCTGGGATTCCCAAAGGGCTGCAGCTCTTCTATCCTTCTCCTTGCCTACAACTTGGTGAGAGAGGGGCATGTTTCAGCCCTGTTTGCTTTGCAGGTCTTTCAGTCCTGCCATTTGGCAGTCCTCAAGTTTTCATCCCATGTCGCGGAGGAATAGGTATGAGGACAACTGGTTGGTGAGTAAAGCAGAGAGAAGCTTCAGTGAGTGACAGAACAGCTCTCAGGAGACATGAAGTTGGTAGCTCCTTTCTGCAGGCAGGTCATCCCAACAAGTGTCCAGTTCTCAGCATAGAAGAGATCCAGCTCCTTTCCCCAGGCAGGTTGTCCCAGTGAGTATCCAGCTATCAGAGGAGTGGAGACTTGTGGGTAGCTCCTTTCTGCAGGCAGGTCATCCTGAAAAGTAGAGAAAACCCAAAGTGGGTAACTCCCGCCCGCAACTGGTAGACCCAACGTCTGTCTGAGCCTGCCTGAGTCTGGGGTTTATAAGAGCTCAGAAGAGAGAAAGTGCCATGCTGATTGGTCCATATGCAGCCGTAGACAGGTCTGGAAAAATCACTATAAGTTCTCACTCTTGGCTGCGGACTCCACAGAGAACTGGCAGGCAGGTCCCTAGGCTTTAGGCTGTAACTGACTTGAAGGCAGGGTTTTACTGAGGACCCATCCTTTTCTGCCCAGGAGCCCATCTGCCTCCTGCTGCCAAAAACATGTCATTCATGGTGCCCAGGCTGTTCGTGCTAATGGGTGCCTGCAGGCCTACATCAAGCTGTCCTCAGCCTGCCCACTATGTACTCCCTCCCTGAGCTTGTCTATGTCCTAAGTTTCAGAGTGGGCTGAGGTTGCTGAAGGGCTGGCATGTCAGCGCCACCCTGAGAGTGTACATATCCAGCCGAGTTGTGACAGTGCAAAGGCTTGGCTTCAACTTTGCTTTGAAATCAGAGTGGGCGCCAAGATCCAGGAGAGGCCAGAAAGCAGGATTAGGTACTACTGAGCTAGCAGGGGCAGTGGCAGCTTCCTAGGCCTCTGAGAGCAGGGATGCCAGGGTCCAGAGCCGCTGATGGGCAGCTATAGCTGCACCTGGGAATACAGGGCTCCTGTCCCACTAACTTAGAAAGACGTGGGGCTCCTTTACTAGCTCCCATCTTCTTTGTGGAGTGCATAGCTCCAGCCACACCCCAACCTCTGCAGCCAAGGTCTTCGGAGTGGCTGCTCCAGATGGGCCACCACTACCATCGATAATATAGGAGAATTTGTTTGTGATATTTTTAAAGCAATGAATATTTTTTTATTCAGTCATTAGCATTTTTTATCAAAACCTGAAAAATGGATTTAGCCAAATTATTTTTGTTTTCATTTCCAACTTTTGTTTTAAGAACAGGGGTACATGTGGAGGATGTGCAGGTTTGTCATGTAGGTAAACGTTTGCTGCTCAGATCACCTCATCACCAAGGTATTAATCCCAGCATCCATAAGCTGTTCTTCTTTATCCTCTTCCTCTTCCCAACCTCTGCTTTCTGACAGGCTCCAGTGTGTGTTGCTCCCCACAATGTGTCCATGTGTTCTCAATATTTAGCTACCACTTATAAGTGAGAACATGTTGTATCTTGTTTTCTGTTTCTGTGTTAGTTTTTTAAGGATAATGGCTTCCAGCTACATCTTTGTTCCTGCAAAGGACATTATTTTGTTCCTTTTTATGGTTGCATAGTATTCCATGGTGTATATTTATCACATTCTCTTTATCCAGTGTATCATTGATGGGAATTTAGGTTGATTCCATGTCTTTGCTATAGTGAATGGTGCTGCAGTGAACATATGCATACATGTGTCTTTATAATAAAATAATTTGTATTCCTTAGATATACACCCAGTACTGGGATTGCTGGGTCAAGTGATGTTTCTGCCTCTAGTTCTTTAAGAAATTGTCACACTGTCTTTCACAGAGATTGTACTAATTTACATCCCCACCAACAGCGTAAAAATGTGCCTTTTTCTCCACAAGCTCACCAGAGTCTGCTGCTTTTTGACTTTTTAAAAGTAGCCATTCCAACTGGTGTGAGATGGCAGCACTGTGGTTTTGACTTTCATTATCTAATGACCAATGATGCTGAGCTTTTTTTCATGTCTGTTGTCCACATATATGTCTTCTTTTGAGAATTGTCTGTTCGTGTCCTTTGCCAACATTTAAATCGAGTTGTTTTTCTCTTATAAATTTAGGTTCCTTATAGATGCTAGATACTAGATCTTTGTCAGATGGATAGACCCACAGCAGTTTTCTCCCACTCTTTAAATTGTCTGCTTACTTTGTTGATAGTTTCCTTTGCTGTGCAGAAGCTCTTCAGTTTAATTAGAGCTAATTGTAAATTTTTGCTTTTGTTGCAATTGTTTTTGGCATCTTTGTCATGAATCTTTGCCTATGCCTATGTCCTGTATGGTATTGCCTAGGTTTTCTTCTCAGGTATTTATAGTTTGGGGTTTTACATTTAAGTATTTAATCCATCTTGACTTGATTTTTGTATATGGTGTAAGGAAGGGGTCCAGGTGCAGTTTTCTCCATATGGCTAGACAGTTCTCCCAGCATCATTTATTACATAGGGAATTCTTTCCCCATTGCTTGTTTTTGTCAGGTTTGTAGAAGACTCGATGGTTATAAGTCTGTGGTCCTATTTCTGATTCTCTATTCTGTTCCATTGGTCTATATGTCTATTTTTGTACCAGTACTATGATGTGTTGGTTACAGTATCCCAATGGTATAGTTTGACTTGGGTAGCATGATGCTTCCAGCTTTGTTCTTTTTGCTTAGAATTGCCTTGGCTATTCAGCCTCTTTTTTTGGTTCCATATGAATGTTTAAATAGTGTCTTTTAAAAAAATTCTGTGAATAATGTCAATGGGAATACCTTCAAATCTATAAATTGCTTTGGGAAATACAGTCATTTTCACAATATTGGTTCTTCTTATCCATGAGCATGGTATTATTTATTTGTTTGTGTCATCTCAGATTTATTTGAGCAGTGGTTTGTATATATACATAATTTATTAAAATACGTTTTTGCGTATCCAATGAAGCAGTTGTGATGGTCCCACTTAGCTATTGCAAATTTTGAATGCTTTATTCTCTTATCTTCTCCATTTAGAAGATAAATAATTCAGTCATGCACTACACAATGACATTTCAGTCAACAAGGGATAACATATAAGATGTTGGTCACATAAGATTATAGAGGAGGTGAAAAATTTCTATCACTTAGTGAAGTCATAGCTGTCATAAGTTTGTAACTTCATAATGTAATACATTATTCACATGTTTGTGGTGAGACTGGTATAAACAAACCCACTGCACTGACAGTCAAATACAGTATAATACACACAATCATGTACAGCTTATAATACTTGACAATGATGATAAATGACTGTTATTGCTTTAAATATTTACTATACTGTATATTGTTACTTTACAGTCTAATCCTTCTACTTATTAAATGAAAGTTATCTTCAAACAACTTCAGGCCAATCCTTCAAGAGGTATTCCAGAAGAAGATATTGTTATTATAGGAGATGAAGCTCCATGTGTATTATTGCCCTTGATGACTTTCCAGTGACAAGATGTAGAGATCGAAGATAGTGATATTGACGGTCCTAAGCCTGTGTAGACATAATCTAATGTGTGTGTTCATGTCTGGGTTTTTAACAAAAAAGTTTAAAAACTTAGGAAAAACAGAACAAAGCTTATAGAATAATAATATGAAGGAAGAAATTTTATAACTGTCTAATATGTTTGTGTTTTATGCTGAGAGATATTACAAGAGTAAAAAAGTTAAAAAAAATTAAAATTTGTAAAGTAAGAAAGTTACATTGTTAACTTACTAAAGAAAGAAAGTTATTTTTTAAATTTGGTGTACCCTAAGTGTACAGTGTTTGTAAGTCTACAGTGGTGTACAGTAATATCCTAAGACTTCATATTCACTCACCTCTCATTGTCTGACTCAAAGCAACTTCTAGTCCTACAAGTTCCATTAATGATGTGTTCTATGCAAGTATACTCTCTGTAATCTTCTATACCACATTTTTACTGTACCTTTCCTATATTTAGACGTACAAATACATAAGTATTTGTATGTCTATATACTCTGACTATAGTATTCAATATCTTAACATGCTGGACAAGTTTATAACCTAGAAGCAACAGGCTATACCATATAGCCTAGCTGCGTAGCAGGCTGTACTATCTAATTTTGTGGAAGCACACTTTATGATGTTCCCACAATGTTGAAATCACCTAATAACATGCTCCCACATGTCCCCCCAGTCATTAAGTACCTCATGACGGTACAATTATGGCCAATCCAACATAAATGACAGTCTGTTGAAAGCTTCTTGAAGATGTGTTGCTTCTCCAGATATAAGGAAAAGATGTAGCCATTTCCCAGTTCATATTAATGTGAATACACACACACACACACACACACACACACACACACACACACACACACATTATATTTGGTGCCGGAAGGCTAACTTGCAATAATGAAGGAAAGGAACAATAATCACTGATATGCCAGTCCTAACATTTCTGGACAACTAAATGAACTTAAGTGCATACTTATCTCTATATCTCTTGTTATATAAAATATGTATTCAAGCCATCAACATTTAATTTTTCTATTTTATGCAATCAAATACATTCCTTGGTAATAAACAAAATGTAAGTCAACATTTTTGTTCAGTGTAAGAGTTATAGAAGAGAAAGGTGTTGGCCTTGATTCCAAATACTTTAAAGTTTAATGAGAATGACAAAGAAAGTAATGCTTACAGAGATTTGCTCTTGCGAGATAAAGACAATACTAAGGAATCATTCAGAGGACCATTACACAGCAAGGCCAGGACAGGGAGGCTTCCTGGAGATGTATACTTGGGGAGAAAGTTTTATTTAGCCAGACAAAGAGATGAAAGAGCATTCGATCCTCAAATAATTGCCTATTTAAAATGGCTTGCTTCAAAATATCTCTTTAATTCATCTACTTCTCTTTCTTGCTGCTCCCTCAACCCAGTTCACCTGATTTACCTGATTTAACCTCCTTGCAGGTTTTATTTTCTGTGTTTACTTCCTCTTCTCCAAATCCATTTCTCATTAGCAGCTAGAGTGATGTTTCTAAAAGAAAAAAGATCATGCCACTCCCCTACTCTAAATTTTGCAATAGCCTCTCATTTCACTTAAAGTAAAAATTTGTAAATTGTTTTATATAACAAGTGTCTAGAAAGTATGAAGACAAGATGAAAAAATGATACAAGATGGTCAGCCAAATAATAATGACTTAGAATTAAATCCGGATTATCTGATTTGAAAAATATTTCAGCTACAATACAATACAATATCAAAACCATTTTATTAATGTTTTTTGAACAGCTAACATATTGAGTGCAAGACTTATGTATTTTTATTCTCTTTTGAAATGTCTCCCAAAAAAATGGAAGACTAAAAAAAAAAAAAAAAGGACAGAAAACATTGCTGTGCCAGTTGACCTGAATGGCATTAAGCTCTCAGTGTGTGAAAATGAATTTGACATAGTTTATTATAAAATCAGTGAGGTAAATTTATGCAGTAAAAAAATACCTGACTTGTATGCAGACTTGCAGAAAGCATTTATATAAAGGAAAAGTCAAAAACTCCCCAGTGTAATACACACCATGATCTATTGTTGGAACAAGACACCTCAGCAATAAGCAATTGGGAACACAGAGAACAAAATCTTTTATCCATGACTTTATGTAGATACTTTGATTTTGCAAAATCTTTTTCACTTTTGTCTCTAGAAAGGTACTGAGATTTTTGAACAGTGCAAAATGAGCAAAGCAGTACTTGATGGAGGAAAGTGTACATTTAATGTGTCAAATAGGCTGGTTTAGAACGGGGATGTCTCTCATAATGCTTTATTGGCTCAACCCGCATTCCAGGGTCTGGAATAAAGAATTAAGTAACAAAATTGTGTTCTCCTTTGTATTCTGACTGATGAAACTGTGACAAAAAGACATGGGAGGTAGAAAAAGGGATTAAACAAATACAAGTAAATTTTAAGACCTTGAAGCTATTAGCTACAGATGTTAGTATGACAGTTCACATATTATCACAGAGTTACAAAATTCCTTCAATTTCATGTTACCAAGAATGCTTTGCAGTTGTAATGTATGTTGATGTGTCTTCCTTCATCTCCCTGTAAACACCATGGTGTTTTTTCCCTGTTTACAATGCCACATCCAGGGTTTTTCTTGCTATATAGAACCCAGTCCTTGCCCCAAGAAAGCTCTTGTTCCAGTGCAGGAAAGGAGATGAATGAACAAAGAAAGACAACATGTAATCAGTATTGAATCACTCAGGTTATAATGCAGTGGATTGAAGAAACAATTAATACTTACTTTTCATTTGAGAATTAAAGGAGTCTGAAAGGAGGCTGTGCTGTGTAAGACAAACAAAAGTTTGAAATTATTTCATGTGTAGCAAATGCTATGGTAGTAAAAATGTTAATACTAGTAATATGTATTTTTTCTGGCATTGTATGTTTTCCCCCAATAAATAACACTTAATTTAGAAGTAGGTTTATTAGTTGAATTGCTTAATTTTCCAAAGCATATTTGCCACATGGTTCAATGATAACAGCCATATCTCTTAATACAGATATCTCATTTTGCACTACATTTTAATTTGAAATTAATGTATAATTTCTACCTTACATATACATCAAGTAACTGTCATTTTAAATCAAAATAACTATGAAATTAGCATGTAATATATCATATCTCCTTCACAGTTTTATTTAAATATTTGTATAGATTCATGTAGCAATGTAAGAATATCTGATTATTGTAATTACAATTCCTGTCCTAACACAGCTTACCAGAGTGTATATATTTTATTATTGGTTTATTTTTCCTTCTCGCTGCTAAAAATCCATAAATTAGTTATTTACATGTGATACATTTGTATGAATAACTCAGGAGAGAAAGAAACTAAATATACTCTTTGTAGAAATGAAATCATTACAGCAAGTCCTGTGTTACTTACGAATCTAGTCAGATGCATTCAGTCACAGCACTGCCTGACACCTTTTTCTATTTGCAAAGAGTAAGGGCTGTGACTACTGATGTATAACCTCCTAAGGAAAGAAGGCAGAATTGATGTCAATGGCAATTCAGAATGGCCAAATTTTGATTCAGTCTCCTGACATTAGGCAGCCAGGCCTATTAGTCCCTAACATTACTTGTGAGATTACAGAAATAGTCAAATGTTGTTAAATTCATAAGGCATGAATTTAATGAAACCACAGTCCTGCAGTCACCAGTGAACACTTTGTTCTCACAGGACACAGAAAATAAGCAATCATTCAGACCCAACTCTTCAATTAAGGAGATGAGTGGAAGTTGGTTGCGTGGTGCAATTCAAGATGAATAAAGAGAAGATGTGGTAAAGTGAAATAAATTGGCTGAAAGTCATGGCCACTTGTATGAAATTCAGTCTCTTAACTGCAAATTTGATTGATATGATGCTGCAGGATAGCATTATAAATGGGGTCTTCAGAGTCATTACAGAACTAAGAGAACTGAGAAAATCGTCTTCATTGAAGATTTGGGAAATACAAGTATTATATTTAGACTAGGTTAAAATGAGAAAAAAATACATACAATCTGAAATATGATAGCGGGCTAAATAAAAGGCAGTTTTCTCTCTTTCCTTTTTTTTGCTGAAGATCCCTTCCCTACAATTGGGAATAAATTATTCTTAAGAACTCCAGAACAGTTTCCTAACATTTGTCTGTTAAATCAGGTAACTATTCAATTATAGATACTAACTTCACCATAAGTAATTAGGGAAGAACAATGTGATAGAATTCCAATCAAGCAAAGTAATTTTTCAGAGAGGATAACCAAAATTGAGCCTATTTTTTATGCAGTAAAATGTAAACATAGTCACATTTTAAAGTCTCTAAACAGGTTAACAAGATGAGAAGGACACCGGGTCCAGATGGCAATTCTTGTTGACGTCAAAGTATGCATTCCCACAAGTGGTAAAATGAAGAAATAGTCATCAACAAGAAAAAAAACATCTAGTAGGACCAGATGAAACTGGAGAAATTATTAATAGCTGAGGGAATGTTTGTAAAGTAGTATCACCAAACTTAATAAGTCACAGAGGGAAACACCCTCCCCAGAACCATCTAAACATTCAAAGATGACAGATTAGAAAATTCTCAAGATTTTCAATGGCAAAGAGGCAAAAGGTTTTATTCGATATGTCAAAAAACATTTATTAAATATTTATCAAATGGCAAATACTACACTAACCACTAAGTGTGAAATAGTAATAAGACATTTATAATCCCTGTCCTGTAGAAGCTAATATTTCAGTGGGGAAGAAAGGCAAGTACACAGATACTTGCAATCTCAACTCATTTTAGGAGTTTGCCATGTAAAATCCCAGACCTGTATAACGTTTTTTTTCCTTCTGCAAAATGCTTTATTTCCATTTGATACAAAGTTTGGGAAAGGGCTCCATGGTGATTGAAAAGCTGCCTAATTGATGGAGGCAGAGTCTTAGGCAGAAGCCCTGATATTCTAAGAGAAGACCTAGGGTCAGTAGGCTCCTAGTCATGCTAAAGGTGAGCCTTTGCAATAGATAATCTCCCAGCCAACCCTGGGGCTCGACCAGCCTGTGGAGGTTGGTCACTCATCTTCTGGATGAGTTTCACTTCCTCTGCTAGGAAATGGCTTTCCAGGAAGTCACAGAGACAAAAGTCTGTGTGGCTGAACCCAGTGCATGAAGATCCAAAAGGTCCTGGTTCAGGTTCTTCTCCAGGGCTATGGTACCTTCCAAGACATACAGGGTTTTACCCTACTCATCTTGAAATTGCTTCTGAACATTCTGAAAGAGGCCCCCAAGCTGATTTTGCACCTTCAAGAGTTGTTCTGAACCCTCTCCTTAGCCAATTCACAGATAAGGTGGCCAATGCCTTCCAGAGCCACATTGTTGTGGTCAAATAGAAGCTCAGAGAAAAGTAGGTGTTGCAGGCCTGCAGATGCAAATTGATCAGGTGGTTAATGGCTGCTTCCTCCTTGATGGAATATATATATATTTTAAATTTCAACTTCTATTTTAGACAAGGATTACATGTGCACATTCATTTCCTGGATATATTGCACCGAAGTACTCAGCATAGTATCCAATAGGTAGTTTTTTATCTCACATCCTTCACTCACCCTATGCTTCATAGTAGTGTGCAGTGTTTGTTGTTCCCATAATTATGTGCATATGTGCTCAATGTTTAGCTCCCACTTACAAGTGAAAACAGGCTATATTTGATTTTATGTTCCTGCATTAATTTGCTTAGGATAGTGATCTCCACCTGTATCCATGTTGTTGCAAAGGACAAGACTCAATTATTTTTTATGGCTGTGTTGTATCTCATGGTATATACGTATCACATTTTCTATACCCAATCTATCATTGATGGCCCCCTGGGTTGATACTATATCTTTGCTATTGTGAATACCACCGAGATGTACATACAAGGATATGTGTCTTTTTGGCATAATTATCTATTTTTTGGGAGGGGGCATATATCCAGTAATGGGATTTATGAGTCGAATGGTAGCTCTGTTTTAAGTTTTTTTGAGAAATCTCCAATATGCTTTCCATAGTGGCTGAACTGATTTACATTACCTGGGTGGAATAATTATGACAAATCTGGCAGCTCATGGTTGGTCATCAATAAGGCCACAAAACAGTATTGGCTGATCCCAGATGCAGGAGATGGCTAATGGTCTGGGACATTTTAGTTGGGCTAAACAGGTCATGAAATGCACATGAGAAAGAACATTTATAATGGTATTGGTTGTATTTTCAGGTGAGTTAATTTCCAATTTTTAGGTAAAGGAAAGCCCTTCTTAAAGACAGTGTTATTAGGAAAAAAAATGTTTCCTGTTCAAATACATTAGTCTTGGAGTTGCAAGGAGAGAGGATATCGGAGGTTGGTGAGAGGCTGGAAGAGGGATTCCCCAGGTCTATTCTATTTAAATACTGTTGAAGCAAGAGACAGATCTGTGGAACTCTCAGAATGCTGCTGAAACTAGAGATTTGTGATGTTTTAATTTTGTTTTGTTTTATCATACGTGGTGACTTTTCAATACCTCAGTTAATTGTATTATTGGTACACAGCGGGTTTTAAATATTTATTGAATGATTGTACAATGAAATGAAAAGAGACATATCATTGTGGTTAAAGGAAAATGATTTTGCTTTTTAATGGAAATGTTATCCAAACTTTATACCATCCACCATATTAGTTAAAAAAAAAACTGTGTACACAACCTCACCATAAGTATTTTATGTACATATACTACTGTGCTAATCTATCAAAAACATTAGACAATTTAAGAAATAAAGATAAAAGTACATGAAAATATAAATTCTAATATTTTTATTTTTATAGTCTGATAAGTTTTTGTGTCTATCTCCTGGGGTGCATGAAATTAGTTTGTTTTATTGTGTCTTGTTTTAGGGATCAAATAGCAGTAAAAATTTTATCTGACTTCATATGACACAATGAAAATTTAAGGTAATTTTTTTCTATAATCCTAAAAGTAAGGGCTAGAGAAATACATGCTGTGAAATTGGTAAAAACAAGTTAATGGTCTGGGACATTTTAGCTGGGCAAAACAGGTCATGAAATGCACATGAGAAAGAACATTTATAATGGTATTGGTTGCATTTTCAGGTGAGTTAATTTCCAATTTTTAGGTAAAGGAAAGCCCTTCTTAAAGACAGTGTTATTAGGAAAAAAAATGTTTCCTGTTCAAATACATTTGATTGTTTAACCTTTGAACATATTTATATGGTTTTGTCTTGTACTGTAGATTTCTCAGAGCCCAATTAACTAATACATACTGAAGACAACATAGAATAAAAAAATAATGAAATGCATTTTTAAGTTAGTGAAACATTATTAACAAACATGAATTATGCTTGATTAGATTTCTACTTTTATTGGAGTTTTCTTATAAAAAAATTTGGTTATATTTTTTCATGATTTTCTCCAAAATGGTTTGGTTGACAATGTGGTCAACATACTCATGTAGTAAAGGATTTGTACCATTAGTATCTCTGAGATAAAGGCCAGGAAACCCTGCCCTTGAAAGTCAACTAAAAGAAAACTCCAACTAATACTTACTACCTGATGGCTTGAAGACCCAGTTTGAAAAGCTCTCCTTACCATTTTACAGGTGTCATTAGACCCTAGTGACCTCTGATATGCAAATCCTATTTGCCTTTAATTATGTGTACTGGTGTTCCAAATTCTTTCAGGAGCAGTTTTCAGCCAGGCCTCAAAGTGTACTGGCTGGAGTTATAGGAAACCTCAAAAACATGTCATAAATTCATCCAAAGCACAAAGTACTCAAAATAGAGAAAACAAATGAAAAAGGACGCTAGCACATTTCTAGTGCTTCCTGCATGGGGGCATCTAAGGTCAATTTCTCAGTTCTCTCATCCCTTCAGCCAGCCACCTACTATCAATCCAACTATTCATAAAGGCATTGAGATACTGGTGCACATTAGTAAATCTGATATTGGGCGTCTATGTTAATAGAATAGGTGAAATTTTCCAGGTGGATCCAAAGGCAGTAAGGATGTCCATCCACAGGATCTGGTTTTATCTCTGGCAGTTGGTCTATTTTTATTGTCATTATCTCAAACCATACACAGGAGTCACAGCATGATCAAGATTTCACCACCTTCATCATGAATAATCTTAAAAGAAAGACTCATTACAATAATTTTATAAATCTCTCATTTTTGAGGTATATTATCTTAGATTAGATCATATATCATCTTTGAACAACCACTGTGACCAGAGAGATACAATGCTCTGATTAGTAAGATAATATTTTCAATGTTGAGTGTGTGAAAGAAGTTAAATATATCCACACCAAATGTGCACATCCTTCAGGGAAGGATGTTTCCTACTGAAATATCACAGTCTGTTATCTTAAAGCAGAATAGGTAATGGGTAATCAAAATCAACAGATGCCCTTAACAGAGAAAACTCCTAGGACATTTCTTTCTTAGAGAAACTATCATCAGAATGATAGAAATTTTCATTATAATGTTGCTGTTAATCGGGAACAAAACCTTGATATAGGTTGGTATGTGTCAGGGTTTTTTGTCTTCCTTCCTTCCTTCCTTCCTTCCTTCCTTCCTTCCTTCCTTCCTTCCTTCCTTCCTCCCTCCCTCCCTCCCGCCCTTCCTTCCTTTTTTTTGGTTGGGGGATTCTTGCTCTGTCACCCTGGCTGGAGTGCAGTGATGCTATCCTGGCTCACTGCAGCTTCTGCCTTCCAAGCTCAAGTGATCCTCCCACATCAGCCTCCTAGGAAACTGGGACTACAGGTGTGTCCCACCATGCTTAGCTAATTTTTTAACATTTTATAGAGATGAGATCTCACTGTGTTACTTAGGATGGTCTTGAACTTTTGGAATCAAAGGATTCTTTTACCTCCCCCAAAGTGCTAGGATTACTGATGTGAGCCCCTGTGCCTGGCCCATATTTTCTTATGGAAGAGATTTTGCTGAATCTTCCATACAAATTTGTCATAGATCTACCAATTATCTAAAATACATTTTTTTAAATGCAATGACAATTTCGTTTTTGTAAGTTTTTTTATCATATAAATATTACTAATTTATATACTTAAGAAATGGAATTGAGACTATCCCGTTAGAGGCAAATTTTATGAACATCTAATGTGTCTTTTTCCTATCCATGTCAGTTTTCCTCAAATGCCATCCTTTTGAGCTTAGCATTAGCAAATCATTCATGCTTTGTGACATTTTAAGATTCTGAAATTCAGAGATCACAGCAGCTAAAGAAGGGAAGACCTTTAAAATAACCACTAAGTCAAACTTATGACCTTCTGCCACAGCAGGAAATTAAAAACAAATTCATAGCACTGATCTTTATAGTTGGAAAATATTTATACTATTATTATATTTATACCATGTTGAATATAAAATCATTTAACACCATGTTTAAATATAAAATCATTTGCAATTGCTTATGAATTTTCAAACATTTTTAATTGAAAAATATTTGGATTTCTATTATGGTATATTAATATATGTTATTTTAATTTAATTTATTTTAATAATGTAATGTGAATTACCTAGGAGTCATTACTTTGTAGCAGAAATAGAAAAGATTATCAAATGAAATTGCATTCAATTAAATATATGTTTTATATATAATTGCACATATAAAAGAAGAGATGAACTTGCATATTTACAAATGCAGAGCATATGTGAAAGAGTATCAGAGGGAAACAGGTAACTAAAGAATGTCTTCAAATGATTTCATTCATTCTAAATTATTATTTTGAATTCTCTTTTTAATTTAATACTCTGTATAATTACTTTTTCTTTGATTTTTTCTAGGAATAAAGTGAATATATTTAATATTATTAAATCTTATATGTGATAACCTAAATTAAATCAAACCTTACAGTTCTAGTACATTGAGCTATCACTAGAAAAAAATTTTTTTTAAATTTTTTATTGGATTTTAGGTTTTGGGGTACATGAGCAGAGCATGCAAGACAGTTGCGTAGGAACACACATGGCAGTGTGCTTTTCTTTCCTTCTCCCCTTCACCCACATTTGGCATTTCTCCCCAGGCTATCCCTCCCCACCTCCCCCTCCCACTGGCCCTCCCCTTTTCCCCCCAATAGACCCCAGTGTTTAGTACTCCCCTCTCTGTGTCCATGTGTTCTCATTTTTCATCACCCACCTATGAGTGAGAATATGCGGTGTTTCATTTTCTGTTCTTGTGTCAGTTTGCTGAGGATGACGTTCTCCAGATTCATCCATGTCCCTACAAACGACACGAACTCATCATTTCTGATGGCTGCATAATATTCCATGGTGTATATGTGCCACATTTTTCCAATCCAGTCTATTATCAATGGACATTTGGGTTGATTCCAGGTCTTTGCTATTGTAAACAGTGCTGCAATGAACATTCGTGTACATGTGTCCTTATAGTAGAACGATTTATAGTCTTTTGGATATATACCCAGTAATGGGATTGCTGGGTCAAATGGAATTTCTATTTCTAAGGCCTTGAGGAATCACCACACTGTCTTCCACAATGGTTGAACTAATTTACACTCCCACCAACAGTGTAAAAGTGTTCCTTTTACTCCACATCCTCTCCAGCATCTGTTGTCTCCAGATTTTTTAATGATCGCCATTCTAACTGGCGTGAGATGGTATCTCAATGTGGTTTTGATTTGCATCTCTCTGATGACCAGTGATGATGAGCATTTTTTCATATGATTGTTGGCCTCATATATGTCTTCTTTCGTAAAGTGTCTATTCATATCCTTTGCCCACTTTTGAATGAGTTTGTTTGTTTTTTTTCCTGTAAATCCGTTTGAGTTCTTTGTAAATTCTGGATATCAGCCCTTTGTCAAATGGGTAAACTGCAAAAATTTTTTCCCATTCTATTGGTTGCCGATCCACTCTAGTGACTGTTTCTTTTGCCATGCAGAAGCTGTGGAGTTTCATTAGGTCCCATTTGTCTATTTTGGCTTTTGTTGCCAATGCTTTTGGTGTTTTGTTCATGAAGTCCTTGCCTACTCCTATGTCCTGGATAGTTTTGCCTAGATTTCCTTCTAGGGTTTTTACCGTGCCAGGTCTTACGTTTAAGTCTTTAATCCATCTGGAGTTAATTTTAGTGTAAGGTGTCAGGAAGGGGTCCAGTTTCTGCTTTCTGCACATGGCTAGCCAGTTTTCCCAACACCATTTGTTAAACATGGAATCCTTTCCCCCTTGCTTGTTTTTGTCAAGTTTATCAAAGACTGTATAGTTGTAGATATGTTGTGTTGCCTCCAGTGCCTCTGTTTTGTTCCATTGGTCTATATCTCTGTTTTGGTACCAGTACCATGCTGTTTTGATTACTGTAGCCTTGTAGCATAGTTTAAAATCCGGTAGTGTGATGCCCCCCGCTGTGTTCTTTTTGCTTAGAATTGACTTGGCTATGCGGGCTATCTTTTGGTTCCATATGAAGTTCATGGTGGTTTTTTCCAGTTCTGTGAAGAAAGTCAATGGTAACTTGATGGGGATAGCATTGATTCTGTAAATTACTTTGGGCAGTATAGCCATTTTCACGATATTAATTCTTCCTAACCATGAACATGGAATGTTTCTCCATCTGTTTGTGTCCTCTCTGATTTTGTTGAGCAGTGGTTTGTAGTTTTCCTTGAAGAGGTCCCTTACGTTCCTTGTGAGTTGTATTCCTAGGTATTTTATTCTTTGTGTAGCAATTGTGAATGGCAGTTCATTCTTGATTTGGCTTTCTTTAAGTCTGTTATTGGTGTAGACGAATGCTTGTGATTTTTGCACATTGATATTATATCCTGAGATTTTGCTGAAGTTGCTTATCAGTTTCAGGAGTTTTTGGACTGAGGTGATGGGGTCTTCTAGGTATACTATAATGTCGTCTGCAAATAGAGACAATTTGGCTTCCTCCTTTCCTATTTGAATACCCTTTATTTCTTTTTCTTCCCTGATTGCTCTGGCTAGAACTTCCAGAACTATATTGAATAGGAGTGGTAAAAGAGGGCATCCTTGTCTAGTGCCAGATTTCAAAGGGAATGCTTCCAGTGTTTGCCCATTCAGTATGATATTGGCTGTTGGTTTGTCATAAATAGCTTTTATTACTTTGAGATACGTTCCATCGATACCGAGTTTATTGAGGGTTTTTAGCATAAAGGGCTGTTGAATTTTGTCATATGCCTTCTCTGCGTCAATTGAGTTAATCATGTGGTTTTTGTTTTTGGTTCTGTTTATGTGGTGAATTACGTTGATAGACTTCCGTATGTTGAAGCAGCCTTGCATCCTCGGGATGAATCCTACTTCATCATGGTGAATAAGTTTTTTGATTTGCTGTTGCATTCGGCTTGCCAATATTTTATTGAAGATTTTTGCATCTATGTTCATCATGGATATTGGCCTGAAGTTTTCTTTTCTTGTCGGGTCTCTGCCGGGTTTTGGTATCAGAATGATGTTGGTCTCGTAAAATGATTTGGGAAGTATTCCCTCTTTTTGGATTGTTTGAAATTGTTTTAGAAGGAATGGTACCAGCTCCTCTTTGTGTGTCTGGTAGAATTCGGCTGTGAACCCGTCTGGACCTGGGCTTTTTTTGTGTGGTAGGCTCTTAATTGCTGCCTCGACTTCTGACCTTGTTATTGGTCTATTCATAGTTTCAGCTTCCTCCTGGTTTAGGCTTGGGAGGACACAGGAGTCCAGGAATTTATCCATTTCTTCCAGGTTTACTAGTTTATGTGCATAGAGTTGTTTGTAATATTCTCTGATGATGGTTTGAATTTCTGTGTAATCTGTGGTGATTTCCCCTTTGTCATTTTTTATTGCATCTATTTGGTTGTTCTCTCTTTTATTTTTAATCAATCTGGCTAGTGGTCTGTCTATTTTGTTGATCTTTTCAAAAAACCAGCTCTTGGATTTATTGATTTTTTGAAGGGTTTTTCGTGTCTCAATCTCCTTCCGTTCAGCTCTGATCTTAGTTATTTCTTGTCTTCTGCTGGGTTTTGAGTTTTTATGATCTTGCTCCTCTAGCTCTTTCAATTTTGACGATAGGGTGTCAATTTTAAATCTCTCCATTCTCCTCTTATGGGCACTTATTGCTATATACTTTCCTCTAGAGACTGCTTTAAATGTGTCCCAGAGGTTCTGGCATGTTGTGCATTCGTTCTCATTGGTTTCGAAGAACTTATTTATTTCTGATTTCATTTCATTGTTTACCCAGTCAACATTCAAGAGCCAGGTGTTCGATTTCCATGAAGCTGTGCGGTTCTGGGTTGGTTTCTCTATTCTGAGTTCTAACTTGATTGCACTATGGTCTGAGAGGCTGTTTGTTATGATTTCAGTTGTTTTGCATTTGTTGAGCAGTGCTTTACTTCCAATTATGTGGTCAATTTTTGAGTAGGTGTGATGTGGTGCTGAGAAGAATGTATATTCTGTGGATTTGGGGTGGAGAGTTCTGTAAATGTCTATCAGGTTTGCTTGCTCCAGGTCTGAGTTCAAGCCCTGGATATCCTTGTTGATTTTCTGTCTGGTTGATCTGTCTAATATTGACAGTGGAGTGTTAAAGTCTCCCACTATTATTGTGTGGGAGTCTAAGTCTCTTTGTAAGTCATTAAGAACTTGCCTTATGTAGCTGGGTGCTCCTGCATTGTGTCCATATATGTTTAGGATCGTTAGCTCTTCTTGTTTTATTGATCCTTTTACGATTATGTAATGGCCTTCTTTGTCTCTTTTGATCTTTGTTGCTTTAAAGTCTATTTTATCCGAGATGAGAATTGCAACTCCTGCTTTTTTTTGCTCTCCATTTGCTTGGTAAATCTTCCTCCATCCCTTTATTTTGAGCCTTTGTTTATTTTTGCATGTGAGATGGGTTTCCTGGATACAGCACACTGATGGGTTTTGGATTTTTATCCAATTTGCCAGTCTGTGTCTTTTGATTGGTGCATTTAGTCCATTTACATTTAGGGTTAATATTGTTATGTGTGAATTTGATACTGCCATTTTGATGCTAAGTGGCTGTTTTGCCTGTTAGTTGTTGTAGATTCTTCATTATGTTGATGCTCTTTAGCATTCAGTGTGATTTTGGAATGGCTGGTACTGGTTGTTCCTTTCTATGTGTAGCGCCTCTTTTAGGAGCTCTTGTAAAGCAGGCCTGGTGGTGACAAAATCTCTGAGTACTTGCTTGTTCGCAAAGGATTTTATTTTTCCTTCACTTCTGAAGCTCAGTTTGGCTGGATATGAAATTCTGGGTTGAAAGTTCTTTTCTTTAAGAATGTTGAATATTGGCCCCCACTCTCTTCTGGCTTGTATTGTTTCTGCCGAGAGATCTGCTGTGAGTCTGATGGGCTTCCCTTTGTGGGTGATCCGACCTTTCTCTCTGTCTGCCCTTAGTATTTTCTCCTTTATTTCAACCTTGTTGAATCTGACGATTATGTGCCTTGGGGTTGCTCTTCTTGCAGAATATCTTTGTGATGTTCTCTGTATTTCCTGCATTTGAGTGTTGGCCTGTCTTGCTAGGTGGGGGAAGTTTTCCTGGATGATGTCCTGAAGAGTATTTTCCAGCTTGGATTCATTCTCTTCGTCCCCTTCTGGTACACCTATCAAACGTAGGTTAGGTCTTTTCACATAGTCCCACATTTCTTGGAGACTTTGTTCATTCCTTTTTGCGCTTTTTTCTCTAATCTTGGTTTCTCATTTAATTTCATTGAGTTGTTCTTCGACTTCAGATATTCTTCCTTCTGCTTGGTCAATTCGGCTATTGAAACTTGTGCATGCTTTGCGAAGTTCTTGTATTGTGTTTTTCAGCTCCTTTAATTTATTCATATTCCTCTCTAAGTTATCCATTCTTGTTATCATTTCCTCATATCTTTTTTTAAGTTCCTTAGTTTCTTTGCATTGATTTAATACATGTTCTTTTAGCTCACAAAAGTTTCTCATTATCCACCTTCTGAAGTCTAATTCCGTCATTTCGTCACAGTCATTCTCCGTCCAGCTTTGCTCCCTTGCTGGTGAGGAGTTTTGGTCCTTTCTAGGTGGTGAGGTGTTCTGGTTTCGGGTGTTTTCCTCCTTTTTTCGCTGGTTTCTTCCCATCTTTGTGGGTTTATCCACTTGTCGTCTGCGTAGTTGCTGACTTTTCGATTGGGTCTCTGAGTGGACACCCAGATTGTTGATGATGAAGTATTTCTGTTGCTTGGTTTTCCTTCTACCTGTCTAACCCCTTTGCTGTATGACTGCTGAGGTCCACTCCAGGCCCTGCTTGTCTGGGGTGCACCTCTAGCAGCTGTGGCACAGTGAGGGATGCTACCCATTTCTTTTTCTGCTATCTTTGTCCCAGGATGATGCCTGCCAAATGTCAGTCTTTTGGATATAGAGGGGTCAGGGAGCTGCTTGAGGAGACAGTCTGTTCTTTTTAGGAGCTCAATTTCTGAGCTGTGAGCTCTGTTGTTTATTCATGGCTGTTAGGCTGCTATGTTTGATTCTGCTGCAACAGAACTCATTAAAGAAACCCTTTTTTTCTCAAATGCTCTGTGTTGGGGGGTTCGGGCTTTATTTTTCAATGTCCGTTGAGGTGTCCTGCCCAGCTAGGAGGCAGACTAGCCACTGTTTGCCTGCCGAGTCTCCGCCCTGCTGTTTTGTGATTCACCCTGTTCCTGCAGGCTCTGCTGTGGTCTCCGACACGGCGTGCGGCAGAGTCTCTTGGTTGTAGCGTGTTGCCTCAGCAACGGCAGGCTGCGTCAGCAGTGGGCGTGTATCTCAGTAAGGACGGGTTGCCTCGGCAACGGGAGGCTGCGTCAGCAATGGGCGTGTATCTCAGTAGGGATGGGTTGCCTCGGCAACGGCTGGCTGCGTCAGCAGTGGGCGTGTATCTCAGTTGGGGCGGGTTGCCTCGGTAGTGGTGGACGCCCCTCCCCCACAGAGCGTCTCAGACCGTCTGCTCGGGATAGTTGAAATCACGGTTTTGTTCGTCCCACTGGGTACCCTGAACGCTCTGTCCCTGCAATCCCCTGGGCTGGCCTACTGTCCAAGTCTCGTTCAGTCTCAAGTCCAGCCCTCTCAAGTCTCAGGTTGCCGGTTCAACAGGGCACCCGGACAAGCGCGCCCTGTGGGGATTGCTGGGTAGGGCCAGCTACCGCTGCCCCGGCTGCTGACTTCGCCAGGCAGGCTTACTGCCTGGCGTCCCGTGTCTTCCTTACACTTGGGAGTTTCCCCGTTCTGTGGGCAACAAAGATCAGTCTGGAAATGCAACTCCGACTCACCTCTTTGCGGATTCAACGAGAGCTCCAATCCTGGTTTGTTTCTCACAGCGCCATCTTGAGTCCTCTCAGAAAATTTTTTTAACCTCTAAAATTTTATATTAAATTTTTACATTTAACATAATTCTATCTTACTAAAGTATTGGTCAAATAAGATGTTTTAACTAATTGTTGTGAAAACTATGTCACATTCCATAGTGATCACGTTTTTTAAACTTTAAACAGGTTATTTCCAAAAGCATAACTGATGTCTGCACAAATTTTTTCTCTTTTCATAATTAACCCTCTTTGGTGTGTGATCACAAAAATGACCTCTATATGAACTCATTAAATTCTGTTTGTTTGAATGTTACCCTTTCTGAAACTAGCATTATGTAAATTTAATAAATATACATAAATTGTGTTACAAAAATACATTGTAAGAAAACTCTTTGCATTTACTTGAAACCTATTTACTAATGTTTTACAAAGAATCCTAACGAGTCCTTTAAAAAAGGAGTCTAATTTTCAATATACAACTTCACAGAAACATATAAAAACATCTTTGTTTGCTAGAGTAGCCATAACAAAATCCCACATATGTTATGGCTTAACACAACAGAAATTTATTGTCTTAAGATTCTGGAGTCTAGAAGTCCAACATCAAGGTATCAGCATGACCATGCTCTCTGGGTGACTCCAGATAGAATTCTTTCTGGCCTATTCCTCACTCTTGTGGTGGCAAACAATAATTGGTGCTACCTGACTTGCAGCTGCATCAGTTCAATGTCTGCTTTGATCATTACATGGCCATCTGCACCTCATCTTCACTTTGTTCATGTCTTTTTTGTGTCCAAATTTACCTCTTTCATAAAAACACCAGTCATGTAATATTAGGTCCCACTTTAACCACATCATTTTAACTTGATTACATCTGTGCTATCATGTAAACGTTTGTGTCCTCCTCACATTCATGTATTAAATCTCAATCCCGAATGTGATGGTATTAGGTGGTAGAGCCCTGGGAAGATAATTAGATCATGAAGTAGAACCCACATTATTGGGGTTAGTACCTTTATAGAAGAGACCCCAAGGAACTAGCTATCCCCCTCCAACAAAAGTTGGGGGCACAGTTAGAAGATACTATTTATGAAGAATCTTGGTTTCAGTAGATGTCACTGGTGCCTTGATCCTGGGCTTCCCAGACTGCATAACTGTGAAATGCAAATCATTGCTCTTTATTAGCTACTCAGTTTTTGGTGTTTTATTATAGCTGCCCACATAGCATTAGACACTACGTGAAGAACATATTTCCAAATAAAGTCATATTTTAAGGTACTGGGCTTAGGACTGCAACATATATCTATATATAGTTATATATTTTTTGGAATGACACAGTTAAATTGATAATAGGAACCCACAGACTATAATAATGTCAAAAAGAATACATTAATAACCTGACAATACTAGAACGTGAGATCAATGAAGCCTCATTTCAAACATTAAAAATAAGGGAAGAAAAAAAGAAAGAAGATAAAACTAGAATAGGAAAGAAGAAAAACACTCTCAACATAAATGAAAGGAAGAAATGCCTTATAAATCTCACAGTACATAAAGAAATACTTGATCTCATGATAGAATTAATATTTAATATCTGTGACTCCCAGCTATCAATAATGAAATCAGTAACAAAATGATTATATTAAAATGACGACTTTTTTTTTGAGACAGCATCTCACTGTCACCCAGGCTGGAGTGCAATGGGGTGATCTCAGCTCACTGCAACCTTTGCCTCCCAGGTTCAAGCAATTCTCTTGCCTCAGCCTCCTGAGTAGCTGGGATTATAGTAACGTGCCACCATAGCAGGCTAATTTTTATATTTTTAGTGGAGACGGGGTTTCACCATATTGTCTAGGCTTGTCTTGAACTGACCTCAAGTGAACCACCTCAGCCTCCCAAAGTGCTGGGATTACAGGCATCAAACATCATGCCTGGCCCAATTATTAATATTTTATTTTTTAATGTGTTATAGATTACAGGTTATTAGCGAGATAGTAAATTTTACATACATATTTGAAAAATTATGAAATACCTTTTATATGTAAATGGTCTCTATGGTGTTCATCAGGAAAATAGGTTATTGAAAAGCATATTATTTCCCTCTGGTGCTAAATAAATTTAATGTAGCATTATTATGATTTCATTTCAATTTTAAAATTTGTTTTCTTGAAACAATATGAAATGTTTCTTGTCATCAACTTTAAGGAAAGCAAAAGTTAACACACAACGGTGAGAAAATGTGAAAATATAAAAATGTATAAAGAAGCAAATAATTAGAATGCATACAGGTCTTTTGAAAGTTTCTCAGAGTAACTTTGTAAATGACGGCCCTGAGAAAAACATCACAGAGTGTTCTGAAGTGTCTTAAACAGATGCATTCTTATGAAATTTGAAACAATTATTTTAAAAATAGTTAATTTTTCTAATCAATTATCAAGGATTAAGAAAAGGTAAAAAATTATTTTAATGACTACAAACATTTTTTGCAGTCCTCATTGCAGTCAGAAATGCCATTTTACACCTAGTTCTAGTAGTTCTGACTACTTTATCACATATGAGATTTCTCTAAGTAAACTGAATATAGAAAGGAAGCATTCTACTATTTATTCAAATGTGATAATGCATCACCTAGTTTAAAATCTTTTAATAGCTCCTTGTTTTCCCAATTTTGACATTGCTAGCCCT
This sequence comes from Callithrix jacchus, assembly GCF_049354715.1. Classification (NCBI taxonomy): domain Eukaryota; kingdom Metazoa; phylum Chordata; class Mammalia; order Primates; family Cebidae; genus Callithrix; species Callithrix jacchus. The sequence continues at coordinate 138,086,316 of NC_133502.1, read as the reverse complement.
TGGTTCTTTGACCCAGTTTTCTTTTTCCCTAGCCTAGTTTCTGAATGAAGCTTCTAGCCACAGGGAATGATTTGAAGTTCTCAGAAAATATCTATTTTAACTTGATACCTTTGCAAAATCTATTCACTATGACTTAAACAACATCATGCAATCTTTCCCTAATTTTCACAGAAATAATTTTTTTTCACTTTTTATATTTCTTCTTAGATATAATCTAATTCAGCACACTCAGTAAATGATCCAAGATTGTATCAAGCTTTACCTTTTTGGAGAATCTTATAATATAACTCTTATCATACAATATTGAAGCTAACCACAGTCTTGTATTCTTCCTTATACAGTACTACCTAATGGAGAACAAGCCTGTGTCTTAATTATTATTTCTAGAATCTAAACACAGTGTGACCTATCGTATGGGCTCAATAAATAAATGTGCCCATACGTTTTTATTTCTAATATTATTTTTTCTGTTTCTAACACGTGAATATGAATGACTTTAAAACAATGATGATTCTTACAAAAAATTTTAACAATTAAATTTCAAATGTAATTTATTTCATCTGTAGTCAAAATTATACAAAAGGCATTTCAATTTATAATACACTTGATTTTAATTTATTAAATTAATTATTCTATACATAAAATATTCACTTTTTGATAAATACATGAAAAAACAGTTAAAAATATGAACCACCAATTGGTTTTCTGGAATTCAATCTTTTACTCTGTAACCCGTAAGATTTATACAAAATTATAATCATATTCCATCATAGCATTTATTTGTAGTAGTATGCATTCCTTATCCCAACAAAATATATTTACAATACATACAAATTTAAATGGTATTTTACACAGAACAGGGTGGATTTACGGGATTTTACTTACATAAAATGATTTTTTTAATTTGTAAAATGTGTACTCCCATTTCTCCTAAATGCCAAATTTTGGCATGTAATCAGTATATAAAAATTGAGGTATTTTGTATGCATTAGCAATAATGTTTGTTATGATTATGCTCAATAATTTTCTTATAATAAGCTTGTAATATGTAGCAGGACTAATTTACCAAATAGTCTTGATTTTCTACCTGATGTTATTTATTAGCATTACATTATCTTCTCCTGTTTAGTGACACTTTTGTTTATATAACTTTTCCAATAAATTGTGTGCATGAATGATGGAAATCATGTCTTTTCTGAGCAGAATTTTCCAGAGTTCGCTTAGGGTGTATCATATTTCTTTTTTCACTACTCTAAGACAAGTTAAATGTCCCAGATAAGGGCTACTAATATACTACAAATTCCATGTGCAGAAAGCAGAAACTGGACCCCTTCCTGACACCTTACACTAAAATTAACTCCAGATGGATTAAAGACTTAAATATAAGACCTGGCACCATAAAAACCCTAGAAGAAAATCTAGGCAAAACTATCCAGGACATAGGAGTAGGCAAGGACTTCATAAGCAAAACACCAAAAGCATTGGCAACAAAAGCCAAAATAGACAAATGGGACCTAATCAAACTCCACAGCTTCTGCACGGCAAAAGAAACAGTCACTAGAGTGAACTGGCAACCAACAGAATGGGAAAAAATTTTTGCAGTTTACCTATCTGACAAGGGGCTGATATCCTGAATTTACAAAGAACTCAAACAGATTTACAGGAAAAAAAACAAACAAACTCATTCAAAAATGGGCAAAGGATATGAACAGACACTTTACAAAAGAAGACATACATGAAGCCAACAAACATATGAAAAAATGCTCATCATCACTGGTCATTACAGAGATGCAAATCAAAACCAAATTGAGATACCATCTCACGCCAGTTAGAATGGCGGTCATTAAAAAACCTGAAGACAACAGATGCTGGAGAGGATGTGGAGAAACAGGAATATTTTACACTGCTGGTGGGAGTGTAAATTAGTTCAACCATTGTCGAAGACAGTGTGGTGATTCCTCAAGGACTTAGAAATAGAAATTCCATTTGACCCAGCAATCCCATTACTGGGTATATATCTAAAGGACTATAAATAGTTCTACTATAAGGACACATGCACACGAATGTTCATTGCAGCACTGTTTACAATAGCAAAGACCTGGAACCAACTCTAAGGCCCATCGATGATAGACTGGACTGGGAAAATGTGGCACATATACACCATGGAATATTATGCAGCAATCAAAAATGATGAGTTCATGTCCTTTGTAGGGACATGGATGAATCTGGAGAACATCATTCTCAGCAAACTGACACAAGAGCAGAAAATGAAATACCACATATTCTCACTCATAGGCAGTTGATGAAAAATGAGAACACATGGACACAGGGAAGGGAGTACTACACATTGCGGTCTATTTGGGAGAATAGGGGAGGGACAGCAGGGGCAGCTGGGGAGGGATAGCCTGGGGAGAAATGCCAAATGTGGGTGAAGGGGAGGAAGGCGGCAAACACACTGCCATGTGTGTACCTATGCAACTATCTTGCATGTTCTGCACATGAACTCCAAAACCTAAAATGCAATAAAAAAATTAAAAATACAAATAAATTCCAGAGAGAGAGCATGAAACAAAGGTGTAGTTTACCCACTTGCTAGTTCTTCTGCATAGCAGCTGTGTAACCTTTAACTCATTACTTAACACATTTAAACTTTAATTTTTTCATCTAGAGATAAAAGTAATGATAAATTTTCAAAAATTCATTTTTATACATAACTAAATGCATGTGAAGGAAACCAGTCAAGTATCTTGAGACAATTAAACAATTATTGGAAATTTCTGCTCTTGATCTTTAAAATTTAGATGGAGAAAAAGGTACTCTATTTTTTAGTAGGAATATGTAAATTTTAAAAATTCAGAAAAGAATGAACAACTATATACCTTTCACAAGTGTCAATATTATTGAGGAAAATGACCAATTAAGAGTATAAGTAATTATTGATTACTAAATACACTAAATTATTTTGCTCATCGGTATTTAAAATTAAACTACAAAATCACATAATTTCATCCCCCCAAACACATTAGTATCTCTTAAATTAAGGTTATCCCCAATACTGTAAAATTATTAGGTCTAATAAATTAGTGCCTCCTTAATTTTGCTTAATACCTGATGCATTTTCAAATGTTACTAATTGTTTGCAAAATAGCTATGCATTTGTTTTTTTGCAGCAGGATTCAAACACGGTCTTCATATTAACTGGTCTTATGTTTTTTAACTCTATTTTTGTGCAACATTTTTGGAGAAGTTTTAAATAAAACTTTCAGTTTTTGTAAGATCTTGTTGTTTAAAAGAGGGCAGCACCTCCCTTTCTTTTGCTTTCCCATTAGCCACGTGACTCACCTGCTCCTGCTTCACCTTCTGCCAGGAGTAAAAAGTCCTTGAGGCCTCACCAGAAGACAAAGACATGTCAGCATCATAATGCTTCCTGCACAGCCTTCAGAACCACGAGCCAATTAAACCTCTTTTCTTTATATTTTTTATTTTCTTTGTATTACTCTAAAGGAATATCTGAGATCCAGTCAGGTGTGTAGCACCTCCCCCTTCACTCTCTTCTGCCTCCTATGCAGTCTGTGAATCTATGAGTTAATTAAACCTCTTTTCTTTATAAATTACTCAGTCTCAGTTGTTCTTTATAGCATTGTGAGACTGGACTAAGACAACACCTATCATTGAAGAAAAATCACTAAAAAATATTAAATTAGATATTGAATCCCTTAAAATATAATAAATAGAAGTAATTAGAAACTGTTTTTTTTAATTGGAGAGTGGAAAATGATAACGGGGAAAAGCTTGGTGATATGTATGGAGAAGGAATCATTTATATAAAATACATGCCCAGGACCTTAGAAAGTTTTTGGTTTTATTTTTGAAGAATTTACTGTGAAATACCAGAAGCTGTTGTGAAAAAGCTTGGTTAGAAAGAGTCCAGTAGCATAGAGCTTTGTTAGAAATAAGCCAATATGGTGCCTATCAGTTGTTCTCTACATTCCTACTTATTTAATATTAGAGGGCTAACTGCTGTCTGAAAATTTGGAGAATGAAGGTGAGATGCTAAGGCAGTTTCTTAAATGCTTTATCTCACAGAGTAATTTGCAAATATGGTACAATAAAGAACAGAAGAAGAAGATAAGTTAATGAAAGTTGGTAAGACTCAAGTGGGTTTTTCAAGACAAGTTTACAATAAAATTAATCTATTATGCTTACATTTAGGAAGGCTGTTCATTCCGCCCCAGCAGATGGTAGCACAATAGCATTCCTTAAACATTGTTGGAAGTGGCAGTGCATGGTGATGGCTGCTGATGTATTACACTAATAGTTTTTTAGAGTGACAGCACTCTTGATGATGTATTATACTAATATTGCAGTTTATCACATGAGCAGGACTCTGATGATGCATTACAGCAATATATCATCAAAGCAGTTCTGTTTGTTTTCTTTCTCACTAATCTAAGTCAAGCCCAAAATTCTGTTAAAAAAGTAAATTACTGGCTTTCACCTTGTTTTCTAGGGGAGAAAAGGCCTTTGAGGAAAAGTATGACATTTGTAGTTACTATAAAAATGCAAATGACTATAAAATTTAATCATTATTTTGCTTCAGTGCTTAAAATTTGCATTCTATATATAACCTTGCCTTAAAAATCATAATATATATGCAACAAAATTTTGCTTTACATCAGCAGAACAAAATTTTGTGTTCAGTGTATCTACAAATAAGTTCCACATATGGATAGAAAATACTAAATAAGGCTAAGAGCAGAGATAATGCTTTATTATGTAATTAAATAACTATAATTAATTAAATGAAACTAAATTATTTGCATTGTCTGTCTTCATTTAAGAAGACAAACATCTGCCATTGTACAATAAGGAATTAGCACGTGAAGTTTCTTCATTTTTTCCAGTAACCAGGAAACTTTTCTATGAATGATTATGTGATTACAAAAAATAGAAAAAGTAACTTAATTCTAGATAATGGATAGAACCTGAGATTTATTTGAGGAGAAGAAGAGAAAAAATTAAAAAAAATTAGGGATTGTATACATCTACTAGTAGAAAGTTGAAGCTCATCAATACCAGCACCTGAGAGAAGTCAGTTCTGAAATGTAAGGTTGATTACAAATGGGAAAGAACCAGAAAGTGTACCAGGAGGATACTCTTGGTGTATAAAGAGTAAAGAGCAATCTTTAGGACACTCTTGACTAACAATAACCTCTTACCCACACTCACTTTAAAAAGTAAATTTTATTAGTTACACTGCATGCTGATATGTCCCTGCTAGGAGAAGAATCATTATGATACAGACCTCATAGGGTAATATACAAATAAGATGATTTAACGGGGGAGAAAAGAGAGTTGACACAAAGAACTTTAAAATGTAATCATACTTTTAGAAACTTTCCAAAAGTAGTCAATAATTTAGATGTAATAATTTTATGTTATAGAAAAGTATAACATTTCAGACCATAAGGTAATATTTTAATCTTGATGCTTTTGCTAACAAATCAAAGTTGTGCCTCTCTACATAAATAGTTTTCCTCATAATTACAAATATATATCTACTAGAAAGAAGATGTGTAGGAGCCTGCTCAATGGTATTAGCCATCTTAATTTGATTTAGCAAATAACAAAGTTAAATACTAATACAATTGTATAAAAGGCAATAGTTTTACCATTACACTTTCTTGTTTACCTTCTTTCAAATGGCAGCCTCATTAAGCATAAAACTTAATTATATTATGATATCCAAGTAGATGTAAATATATTACTGTACATCTATTAAGTTGGAAGAACTGACAAAATAAAAACTAACAAAAATAAAAACGATAAATCATATAATTAAACTAGTTACAATATGCTTGAAGAGAAACAACTCAAAAAATAATACTTCATAAAGTTCTTAAAAAGTCTACCATGTATTAGAGCATTCAAGATCTCATTTTCTGTCTGCATTGGCTCTGAAAAGTGAGTAACATATGGATTAAGACCTGGAATGGCAGATTCAAGAAAATCTGTATTTGAATCTCAATTATTTTGTTGATCATATGTGGGGCCTTGCACTAATTAAGTCTCTAAATATTTCTTAGCCTCAATTTTTTTCATCAATCATAATATAATCTTAAAGATTTAATGTAATATTTGGAATACTGTAAGCACTCAATATATATTATTATTATCTGTTTTATATGAATTTTGAAATTTAAAATCTAAAGACCACTTTTTGTCAAGGGCACTCAGAGAGGGAGAACTGAATCACAAACTGGATTTCTTGACTGCTGTGTGACTCTCATACACAATTTCATCTTTCATACAAAGTCTTATCAACCACTGTTGGGGTTCATGACAATGGCTTAATATGTTTCTGTGTATGTTTGTTTTCTGAAATAAATCTAGGCTGCTGTAAGTTCACTGACTATATTAATTCAGGGAAAGTTTCCTAGATGAAAACTATTAAATTAGCATTTAAAGTTTTGCTGTTTAAATTTGTAGACAAAACCTGACTTTATTGGTGGGAATGAAAAAGCAATACCTAAAATAATGTATTCCCAATCAAGATGGTGACCCTGACAAGAAGTTGAAGATAGAGAGATAACAGAACTCAGCTGAAGAAAAATGGAGATATTCTATTAAAAAATAGTGTTTCTGAAGGAAACTAGAAAGGAAATTTCTCCACTACATTCTTGAAAGCTGGGGAGGGGTAAATAATAAACACTAAGAACCATGGGCCTTGGGTTTCTTTGTAGAAGACAAGCAAGACAAAGCTTTGAGGCCTCTGCCTTCCAAATGCACCTATGTGAGCATGAACAAGGTCTACTTCCTAGTGAAAAATATCAACTACAGAGCAGAACTGCAGTTCCCAATTCATCTATAAGTAGATACATATGCACACACACACACACACATACAAACACCTACATGTATATATATATATATATACATACACACACACACACACACACACACACACACAGGTATATATATATATATATATATACTCAAATCACATACATATACTCAAAGCACACACACAACTGCAGAGAAGGAAGTACCCAGGAAGCCCAAGTAACAGAGAGTAAATTTCCTATGTAGTAGGATTTAAGCAGATGATATTTGAATTGGAAAAGAAAAAGTATATATTTTTTATAAACTTAGAGGGGCTGAGTACCTTATTACCCAAGAAAAAATCAACTTCCACATTGGCAGCTGTCAAATTTCTGTAAGTTGTTTTATGACCTTGGGGATGTTATTTAGCTTCCCCATACTTCAGTATCTTCATCTGTATGATGATATTAGAAATACCTACAATATAGATTTGCTATGGGAATAATTTGATTGATATAAAAATATAAAGCTAGCCTAATACAAGTTTAATAAATAGTTATATAACTATGTGAATGCTATGCAGTAATTCTTGTTGGTTACAAGAGTGAAATTTCTATGTAATAACAAGTAATAATAAATTATTACATGTAATTGGAAGCAAATGTGAGCCAGGACTCAAGGACACAAGGGATATTTCTCAGAATAACTTGGATAATTTAGAATAATTATGTTTCTAGTCACTGTGGACCTCTATATTTATAAAACCACATACTGCTTCTATAACTTAATAAAAAAAAAGCTACAAACCAGCCTGGGATAGTTGCATGATTTTATTAGTAATGATAAATCTCTATTTTCTCTAGGATGTAGTTTCAGGAAAGCAAAAGATAATAATTCAGTTTAGAAAAAATGTAACCCTCTATTTAGTTTTGGAACTTATATTTACTGTGTAGAGCTAAGGAATCACTATGATAATTACGATCATAACAGTAGCCTTCCTAAAGATTTTGATACCATATGTGACCTTAGATTATGAAAAATTTTGGCTAATAATTATTTAGTAGTATACCTTTCAAGATAAAATTGCTTTCTAAAAATGAGCTCACATATATATCAGCAATGTATTAATTTTGAAATTAGTTTGCACTGAGCATCTCAAAATGACAATTGTCAGATACTTAAAAATAAAATAATAATGAGGGAATAAATGTACTTATACATTTTTTGATTAGGTAAGTTAACTACTTCTGGCTATGTTTCTTAAAATATCAGACATTTTATTACAGATAAATCTAATATGAAAAGTTCTATTGACCTCTGCTACATCTCCAATTGCAGAAGTGGTCAAATTTATTTAGGAGTGAATATTTATTATAAAATACATTCCTTACATCTAAATACTTCATGCAAATTAACTTGCCTTTATAAAATTATAACATTATGTTTTCTCCAGATGTGGAAATACAGTGTTTCATTTTTTCTTCTTTCCTTTGTAGAAGATACATTGCTTTTCCATAGCATTATGAAGGGCACAAACTAAACATAAGAGAAGGCTATGTTTTATTGTTCTAGATTTAAAAAGGTCATAGGACATTTGAATTTGAAGGGGCTTTAAAAAAATCATTTAACCCAACCTCTGCACTTTACAAAGCAGACAACAAAGCCCTCAAGAGTATCTTGCAGAAAATTAAAGTAGCTACTGGCAGAGCCATCAGTGGAAATCAGGACTGGTTCTCTTCCAAAATGGGAAAATAATTGTACTCATTTTGTAATATGTAAAACATTTGAAATTATTTATGTGGTTATAATCAAACATCTTTGGAATGAAAGTTGTGGAAGAAGGGTGGTGGGTGGATGGCAGAGATTTTTTTTTAGTGTGGGTAGATTTAATTGTGTCTACGTAAACTGTGCCGCACTGACTGATTGTGGGTCCCTTCAGTGGCACCCTGCACATTCAGCCACAGGCTAGAGGCAATGGATTACCAATGTAACCGTATTTTGAAACTCATTAGCCTATTGTAAAATGAGTGCTCAAATAGGTCTTACGGACATAAACACAAAGAAATTTAAAAATAGCTCTGTGTTTTAATTGAACATTAAACACTAATGCTATTTTACTATTTTTTTAACATATGTGAATTATTTTATTTCAAACAAGTTATCTAGAGAGTAAAATAAAATGATCAATGACACCCATTAGTCAAGGGCTATTTAGTGAAATAGATCTCTGTGTATCAGTAAGCATGCCTCTATCTTACATTGTAAAGATTAAACATATTTAGATAAAAATAAATAAATAAAAACAGCTCTAGTATTATATGTACACTAGCAATGTAGTTTTAGGATAAGTCAGATGTTACCTACATTTTATGTGACAGTCTCTATAAGCTCTCATTTTAAGACAGAGCTTCTACTCCTCAGAGTTTGAGTCAAGCATTCATGAGGTTAGACAAAAGAGAAAAAGCTTCCTCAGTTTTTCCTTTGCGATCTCATTTTGGTTCTGTATTTTCCTAGTATCTCAATCAATTATCTCCTGTGTTTAACCCCTAACTTATATTACCACCCAGGTTCTAGGCTATTTTTTTGTAGTCTGTATATTTCCAATTCTGCAGCATACAGAGGCTATACTTTTTGTTAACAGCCAGGAAGCTAAACCTAAGCTTCCACTTGAGCTGCCTTAGGAAAAATGGCTGATTTATCAAGTTTCTGAAAATCATTGAACCATGCTTATACATTCCTTGAAGAACTCCTATTTGCTTAAGACCACGATGTCAGCTTCTACTCTAGGTAAAAAGAGTCCTAGGGAATGATATGTGGTCCATCTCAGTTCACCAACTTGGGATGCAGGAAAACTTTAACAAGTACAAATGGTTGTACTTGTCTAGAGTATCTCTCCGCAACTGCTTAAACACTTGAATACTCAGATTTAGCCATACCACTTGTTTTCATCAAAGATAACTAAAGTTCACCATAGAGTTTGCCTATAACTTTCTAATCTTGATTGCTATCCCTATACTGACACCAAACTCTGAACTCTTTATGTAAGAAACAGTCTCCAACTTTGATTTACTGTAATGTCAGTGACATATCTACATTTCTGTAGGCAGTAGAGGTCAATTCAAACTATACTTTATTGCCATTCATATAACTGTAGCATGACAGTAGGCAAATTATAGCTTATTGAATTCTTAAGTGGCACAGCATATGAAGGATCAAAACATTATTTGGGGTTACTGTTAAATCCAGTGGGTAGAAATGCTGCTGCATATTATTGAACTTCCACATAAGAAAATATTGCTGCACATACAAAAAGACACAACGATTGAAGAAGGGAATTCGTGTGCAGACAATTAAACACACCTGATGATAATAAATTTTATCTCAAGTAACTCTAAGTAGCTTTTCTTCCTCTAGTCCCATTAATAGTTGATTTTCTGGTCAGGTGCACTATTGATCGATTTGTACTGAAGCCATTTCTTCCTCATTAGCTTTCCAAACTTTACTTTGCTTCAATTTTCCTCAGATACAAAAGCCCCACAAGATTATAGGAGACTTGTTGCTTAGCAACAATCTCATCCTTATAACTGTAATGGTTCAGTGTACAATGTGACCTTTTTAGGGGGAGAGGTCAGATGCTTTTCTGCTGCCAGTGCTTACTCCATTTAATTACCAAAGTAAGATATTTAGTTATTTTTAATTATATTTTTCCTACATGAATGGCTTCTGATTTTGTACTTGTACATGGCAAAGTTGAGAGAGAATACTTGTTTATGTCCTTTACAAATACTTCCAGAAATGTATTCCTTATTACAAAAATATAAGCAAGAAAAATACCTGCTTTTTTTGTTGTTGTTGTTGTTGTTGTTTTTTATTGCATTTTAGGTTTTGGAGTACATGTGCAGAACATGCAAGATAGTTGCATAGGTACACACATGGCAGTGTGTTCTGCTGACTTCCTCCCCTTCACCCATACCTGCGTTTTTAATTTTCAAAATATTTTTCACACCCAAAAAGAGAAGTTTTGACACTTCTTGTAGCAATAATAGCTGTCATTATTGTGTTCTTGAGGCTTATATAGTATAGAAGTTTATAGTAAACACACTTGCTGTAGTAAATTTCTATAATAATGGAAAATTATGTATCATAAGCTTTCTGTTTTCCACCCACATCAGTATAATAATTATATCCTTTGCATCTGTTCAATATGAAATATCCTCTGTTTTGTGCACACCATTTAAATATAATTTACAGGTATGCATAAACTTGGCTACATATGATACTTTGACTGCAATATAGTTTTGTACAAAATCAAACCCACTCAAAAATGAGATGTAGAAATAACACAAAGAAAAGTGGGTGGAGATTAAAAACTGCAGCTGCTTCAAGGAAATAAAACATATTCTAGATTAGAAAACATTGCATCCATCTCTGGGGACAGACCAATGTAGCTACTAAATTCTTTGCTCATATTGCAATATAAATGACAAGACATTTTTGTTTGCAGAATTTGGATTTAAAACATTATACTAATACCCTGAACATTATGAACCTTAACACAGCTGGCTGGAATGTAGAACAGTTTAGAAATGTTATTTTTATTTATTATTAATGAAGGATGAAGGCTGAAGTTTAATAAATAATTTAGAAAATAAAACAATCATAAAAATAAATCTTTTATCTGTATTTAGTGGGCAATTTCTGCATGTGAAACTCTAGTTACCTCTAATAAATGTGTTTGTTTTAATTTTTCTTATTGTATTAACTACATTTATAGTTGGTTACTACTTTTTTTGCATGCTACAGTTACTAAGTGATAGAGGGAATGTTTCACTGTGCATTGAAATTGCTCGTGTCAGATGACTTCATTGTATGTTATGGGGAGGGAATTCACTTAAACAAGTCCTCAGAGCTGACTACAGAGCAAGTTATAACTAACCATCCTCATCATATTCTTATTAGTTATTAAATATGTTTGTATTTCAAAAGAGGGAGAAGATAAAATATGTGATTCATAATAATGTGTATCTGGAATTCCATATTCTTCTTGTAGGTGCATGTCTGAAATAGGTCAATTTTACTATCAACATTAGATTATATTTTATTAGCTTGGTAGAAAAATAATTGTGATTTTTATTATTGAAGGTAATAGCAAAATCCACAATTACTTTTGCACCAACCTAATATAGAATTCTGAATATTTTAATCACATTTGCCTTTTAAGTATTACTGTTACTAGGTGACTGAGAAAATATACTATTGTGCATAAAAAGAAAATTGCTGTCGTCAGATGATATCCTTTTGTTTTGTGTTGAGGTTCATTTGAATCGCACCACAGAACTGACTACAGAGCAAACCGATAGCCTAATCTCAAAATCTCACTAAGGTCCGGGCACCAAGATTTTAGACATTACATGTAAATAGCCTGATTCTGATATGGTATTAGCTTCCTAGAGATACTGTAACAAATTAGCAGAAATTGGGTGAGTTAAGACAATACACAGTCACTCAGATGATATTCTCTTGGAAGCCTCAAGGAAATAATCCTTTCCTGCCTTTTGACTCCTTGGAGTCCCAGGCTTGTGGCAGCCTCACTACTCTATTTGCTGCCATCTTCACATGGACTCCTTGTGGCTCTGCCTTCACCTATCTGACTCTAAGGACAATGGCCATATTAGATTAGAAGCCCACCTTATACCAGGATGACAAAATTTTAAGTAATTTTATCTCAAACACTCATTCCAACATAAGGTCACTTTCTGAGGCAATGAAGCTTAGGATTTCTACATATCTTTTTGTGGGGGACACACAATTCAACCTATCACAGACGGTAAAAGTCACAGGATTAGAGCTCTATAGTTGTAGAACTTTGAGTAAGGGGGATTAGCCCTGTCTCCAAAATATGGAGAATACAGTGTTCAACTGAACTGTTCCATTATAGTAATGTTTGAAAATTAAAAAAAAATAATTGTTAAAGTTGGGATGGGTATATAAGTATTAACCATATTTTCCCTCTGATTTTATAAATATTTGAATATTTGAAAACTTAAAATATAAAGTTAAAATGTGGTCTGTGCCTCTTGAAAAGAAGAAGTTGATTGGCTATGATATTTTTAAATTGTGATAAAACGCACATATTTAATAACATAAAATTTACTAGATTAGCTATTTTTAATTGTACAGTTCAGCACTATTAAGTAAATTTATACTGTGTGCAGCCATCACCATGACTCATCTTCAGAACTGTTTTCATTCTGCAAAACTACACAGTAGTTGTTATAGCTCCTGACAACCAATATTCTACTTTCTGTCTCTATGAATTTTACAACTCTCAGTACTTTACATAAGTAGAATCATAAAATATTTGGCTTATATCACTTAGCATAATGGCTCCAAGGTTTATCCATGCTGTAGCATCTGTCAACATTGTCTTCCTTTTGAAGGCTGAATAATATTCCGTTGAATGCATATGTCACATTTTGCTTAGCCAGTTAGCTGCTGATGGATATAAGAGTTGCTACCATACTTTGTTTCATGTTAATAATAATGCTGCTATAAATATGAGTATACAACTAGGTATTTGAGACCGTGCTTTTAATTCTTTGGAGTATATATTTAGATGTGAAATTGTTAATCATATGATAATTCTACTTCTAATTTTTTATGGAACTGCCATACTGTATTCTATAGAGGAAATGTGTACCACATTATATTCCCAGCTATGCACAAAGGTCCCAATTTTCCAAATTTTCCACATTTTTGCCAATAATTGTATTTTCTGTTTTTTTCTTTATTGTTGTTTGTTTTTAAGCAGCTATCTTAATGTGCGTGAGGTGACAACTGTAGGATTGTTTTGATTGGCACTTATCTAATTATTAGTAATATTGAACATCTACCCCTGTGCTTATTGGTCATTCAAATACCTTCTTTAGAAACAATAATAATGAAATATTCTGTGTATATTTGAATAAAGTTATTTGCATTTTTTATTGTTGAATTGGTTTTTCTTAATTGTAGAGTCACATAAAGCTTAAGAACTACCAGCCTGAGCAACATGACAAGATTCTATATCTACAAAAAAATTAAAATATTAGCCAGGTGTGGTGTTACCTGCCGATAGTCATAACTATTCAAGAGGCTGAAGCAGAAGGATCACTTGAGCCCAAGAGTTCCAGGCTACAATGAGTTATGATCTTTCCACTGAATGAGAACTTGGGCAAAGGAGGAAGACTCTGTTTCTAAAAAATAAAAATCTAAAAAGAAAAGCTTATTTGTAAGCATGGTAAAGAATACCCATATATAGTCATTACCCAAATTTACCAATTTTTAATCTTTCTCCCTTGTGCTTCCTATTATATCATGTACATATATATATATATGTGTGTGTGTGTACATGTATGTATATGTGTGTTCATATAAGTCATTTGTATGACATATATAAAAATCTATATGACATATATCATATATAATCATATATGATATATATGCACACATATATACATATATATATGATTTTTATATATCATATATGATTCTGTTATATATATCATATAGATTTTTATATATATCATATATGTGACTTTTATAATTTGCATCTAGAAGTCCTTAATCTCTAAATACTAGGGTCTGTATTATAAAAACAAAAAAGATGGCCTCTGTTTATAACCAGTACATATATAATCTACACATTTAAAATTTATATAAAATGTTATCTCATCTCTTATATGTATGTATTAAATCCTTTTCACCTTACACTGTAATGCCAATAAGTTTTTTGTTTACTCTTTTGTTTGTTTTTCCAGTCACCACATGATCAAGTAGGCTTCCATATTGTATTTGACTTTCATGTCTCTGGAATCTCTTTAGTCTTGAATCAAAAATCTGAAAGATTTCCACAGGAGCTTTTCTTTTTCCTTTCTTTGTTTTTAAAATGTCACTGAGGTTTAGGAGAATTTAATCAAAGGGCAATTGCTAGGCCCCTTCCTCATACAAGGAAATTATAATTCTGGAGTATAGGTTTGCTCGAAATTTCTATTCCTTTTACATTTGGATTCTTGGGACTGTTTAGAGCCTATCAGGGCACCAATTAAGGCATAACTGACAGTGTCATAGATACAGAATTTGTGGAAGGTGACATAGAGCAGCTAATGATGCAGAGAAAATTGGCAATGAAAGGACTATATGTCCTGGACCAAGACTAACCCATTAGGTTCAACAGTGGAAAGGGAAAATAAAAGAAAGTGATGTACCATAGTGCTTAAATTTAGCATTTTATAATCTTAAGGATGAAGCTGGAGGTATAATTTGGTGACATGCCTGGCTAGCATGGGGAAAGAATACACACATATACATACATGCACACATACACATTTATA
The DNA here is from genome assembly GCF_049354715.1 of Callithrix jacchus. Lineage (NCBI taxonomy): Eukaryota > Metazoa > Chordata > Mammalia > Primates > Cebidae > Callithrix > Callithrix jacchus. Next base: position 138,071,122 of record NC_133502.1, on the reverse strand, counting down.
TACATCAACAAAAATGATTTTTTACACCGCTGAGTAATCAATAGAGAGTTGAATGAAATTTAGTAAAGTGAATAGGGAAATGCTTCAGAAAGTGAATTGTCATTGATATAATTAAACACACACACACACAAAGTTTTGCTATATACAATTCCAACTGTTTCCTAAGAAGTTAGAAGGAAATTATTTCCTACTCCTAAATAGGAATGGGTTTGAGTGAGAGAGTTTGCAGTGGGGACAAGGGGGAGCTGAATTGCTGTGATTGATAAAGGAAGATCAAATATTGGTGAGGGTTATATCTTAGGGAAAAAAAGCAAGTTAGCAGAGCAGGGCACTTCATGGGAAGAGAGAAATGTCTGACAGCCCTCAGGGCAGAGTAGCCCAAAAGAGATTTGGAGAGAAAAATAATTTAAAAAAGAGATTCTTTCTTTTTTTTTAATTGCATTTTAGGTAAAAAAGAGATTCTTTAAATTGCTTGCTAAGTGGCCTGCTGTGCAATCTCAATAATAAAAGGTGCAAGTCTGAATAATTCTTTTTTAGTTAAAGCAGATTATCAGAGGAAAATTGGTTAGGGAGCTGCCAACATTTTATAGAGAGTCACTAGTTCTCAACTAAGAATCTGTCCACCTCTTCTAGGGCACATTTGGCAATATCTTCAGATACTTTTTTTTTTTTTTTTTTGAGGAGACAAAATGCTACTGCCATATAATAAATAGAGGCCAAGGATACTGCTAAATATTCACACTGCATAGGACACCATTTCCTATTCCCAGTCACTAATTGCCAGGCCCCAAATATCACAAGTCTCAAAACTGAGATACCCTGATCTAAATGTATGCAAGACAAACAGATAATACGGAGAAATTGGAGTAGAGGGCGGAGTGGTAATTCTGGCTATAAATCCACAGGACTTTTCAAAAATTCCTGAGAATAATCCAGGCTTTCAAAGATCATGAAAATGGTATAGTCCAAGCCAAGGTCTCAAAGGGTAATGGGTTATTCAGCTATATCTGCATTAGGAGTAAACTAAAAATAATTTTACATTAATATAGATTGACAGTATGATTATAGGACAGATTCAGAAAAAAGGAGGGTATGGGCAGGATGGAAAGACTGAGATGCATGGAGTCCAGGTGGAGTAAAGGGCTTTTATAGCCTATGTGGTCAGGGGAAATGCTGAGAGTACATGCTTCTCTTTGTGTCCCCTTCTCCATCCTCAGAAGCCCATGCTGAATATTCCAGAGCTCTGGGTTCTGAAGCCAGAATTCTGGGCTGGAGCACACTTTTCCAGATTCCAGTTCACGGTAATAAAACGCACTTCACTTCATATAAGGGAGGACCATCTCTTTAGTCTAAGGAGTATCAGTGTCTGTGATGGTTAATACTGAGTGTCAACTTGATTGGATTGAAGCATGCAAAGTATTGATCCTGAGTGTGTCTGTCAGGGTGTTTCCAAAGAAATTTAACATTTCAATCAGTGGACTGGGAAAGGCAGACCCACCCTTAATCTGGGTGGGTACCATCTAATCAGCTGCCAGCATGACCAGGATATAAAGCAGGCAGAAAAACATGAAAAGGCTAGATTGACCTTGCCTCCCAGTAGACATCTTTCTCATGTTTCTCTATATTTGATGCTTCCTGCCCTCAAATATTGAACTCCAAATTGTTCAGTTTTGGGACTTAGACTGGCTTTCCTTGCTCCTCAACTTGCAGATGACCTAATATGAGACCTTTAATCCTGTGAGTTAATACTTAATAAACTCCCATGTATATAAGTATATGTATCTCCTATCAGTTCTGTCCTTCTAGAGAACCCTGACTAATGCAGTGTCCCATGCTGAGCCCATAATTCTTTCTCCTGTGTTTGGCAGAGCACCTTCCTTTATTGACTCACTATCAAAAGAGAAATTAGGCATCACTTATGTTTGTGAAACATCCATATTCATTTAATTCCTTAATAACATTGGTCCAGGGGGACGCCTAAGTACAGAAGTCTCAGGATAGAGAACAGAATCTCGAAGTTGGTCAGGGAAGATGCTAGAGTAAGGACTATTAATTAGATGTAAAACTCATGGACCACATATTTCAGTTTAGCAGAGGCCTTCAGAATACATTTGAAACAGAGAGATTCCAATTTCACTGATAATAAGATTTCAGGGCTCCTTCAGGAGAACAATGTTTCCCAACACATCTCTTTAACATTTATCATCTCATCTCAGATGTCTCTGACATAAACCATGTCTTTGTGTTTGGTCTGACCTGTACAGCAATGCTAAAAATTGCTGTGATTTGATACTAGAGCATCTATACAATGCTGTCATATAGAGTACACATGTACATATTGGTCTGATATTCTGCACACTTTTTAGCAATCAAATTTTGACTACCAGTTTTTGGGCACCGCATCCAAAACACCCTTCTTGAAACTTTTTAAAGATGAAAGAAATAGAAAATATTTTATCTACTTTAAAAATGAATAGCAGGGAAAGATGAAAGGATTCACCAAGTCACTGTAGAACGACATGTTTTTCATGAAAACTGAGGGTGTTGAGGAAAGTGAGATGGAGATTTTGGTCCCCTCCCTTCATTCTTTTTCTGTGTTTCAGTATTAATGCAAAGCCAATGAGATGGAGATAAAGAATGTTGATAGTTAGTTATGCTACCCTTTCCGACCAGGCCTTCTCCAAAGGTGAACCATAATTTCAGAGAAGAAGTTTACAGGAAAGACATCAAAACTTAAGACACTTCTCTCAACCCTTCCCTGTCCTATTCATCCTTGTGAATGAAAGAAGGAAGGTCCTGAGTGATGAGGCAATGTGAGATACAAAAGAAGTCTTGGTTGGTTTTGAAGGTCAGACTTCTGGGCCTTGCTTTAGACAAGTAGTTTAATGTTCTCAAACCTCAGGTTTCTCCTTAGTCCTTGTGGATGCTACAATAACATACCATAGACTGAGTTGTGTATAAACAATGGAAATTTATTTCTGACAGTTCTGGAGGCTAGAAAGTTCAAATCAAGGCCCCAAGAGACGTGATGTCTGATAAGAACCAGCCTCCTGGCTTATAGATAGAAATCTTTTTGTTATGTACTCACATAGTAGGAGACAAGGAGCCTCTTTCAGAGTGCACTAATTGCATCTTGTTAGGGCTCTACACTCATAACCTAATTACCTCTCAAAAGTCCTACCCCAAGATAATTCACAGTGTATTTGTGGATATTACACAAAATAAGAGAAAATCCTTGGAAAATGATAAAGCACTATACATACAATGAACATTATTTTCATTGGTCATTTGATTTGTGTGCTTATTCTTAGAGTCCTTAAAGTATTATACCCTAAGAATCTTCTTTGAAAACTCATTTACTCCTATTTTTATTTTTCCTGGTTTCCTTGTTTCATCTTGGAGAACTTACCTAAGAAGAGTTATGATGGTAACTTCTATGACCTGATTGTTTCGCCCTTAATTTATATGTCAAAATCCAATCCCCAATGAAATAGTTTTGAGGGATGGAGGCCTTTACAAGGTGATTAGGCCATAAGGGATGAATGAGATCAGAGTTCTCAGAAAAGAGATTCAATGTCATTAGTTTTCCCCTTCTACCATGTGAGGACCCACAGGGAGCATCATTCATGAGGAACAGTCTCTCGCCAGACACTAAATCTGCTGGCATCTTGATTTTGGTCTATGTGCCTATTTTATGCCAGTACTATGCTAAGATAAATTTGTCTTTTTGGCTCACAAATATATTCCCTGCAATTATTAGAGAGGTAGATGAAATAGGCAATTAAATTTTTATTGTTTTTAATGAAATAAATGTATTAATATGCATTTTCTACTTCTTGGTCCCTTGATAGAGGAATACAGAATAGGTACTTTCAGATGGATTTATATATACATTCATCAATCGAAGTTAAATGCATTGCATTCCCTGACTTCAAAATATACACCACAGCTGTGGTAACCAAAATAGAATGGTACTGGTATAAAATAGACACATAGACCAACAGAACATAACTTAAAACACAAAAATAAATTCACACATTGACACTGAAACCATTTTGACAAACAGATAAAGAAAATACATTAAGGAAATTATAGTCTTTCCAATAAATGGTGCTAGAGAAAAATTGATATTCACATGCTAAAGCATGAAACTAGATTCTTATCTCTCACCATATAAAAATACCACTGAATATGGAATAAAAACTTAAATATAGGGCTTGAAACTATAAAACTACCAGGCAAAAACATTGGTAAAATGCTTCAAGGTATTGGTCTAGGTAAAAGGTTTTGGGTAAGACCTCAAAAGCATAAGCAACCAAAGCAAAAATTGACAAATGAGATTACAGATCAAACTAAAAAACTTGTACACAGCAAAGGAAACAATCAACACAGAGAAGAGTCCACTTACAAAATGGGAGGAAATATTTGCAAACTATCCATCTGAAATGAAATTATTAATCATAATATATAAGGAACTCAAAGAATTGAGAAGCAGATAAACAAATATCCTCATCTTTAAAAATGGGCAAAGGACCTGAATAGACTTTTCTCAAAAAGAAGAAGACATACAAATTTCCAAGAGGTATATGAAAAAGTGTTCAACATCATTTATCATTAGAGGAATGTAAATCCAAGAATTACAAGATATCATCTGCTGCCAAGTCAAAATAAAAAAGACAAAAATGACCCATGCTGCTGAGATGCATTGAAAGGGAATGCTCATGCACTGCTGGTGGTAATGTTAATTAGTACAGCCTATGTAGTATTACATTATTAATGTAAATCAGTACTCTAAAGCAGTATGGAGATTTCTCAAAAAATTGAAACTGGAACAGACTACCATATGATCCAGCAATCCCCATTGATGGATGTATATCTGAAGGAAGAGAAATGGATATATCCAATAGATGTCAATGCTACTGTGTTTACTGCAGCACTATTCAAATGGCCAAAATATGGAATCAACCTAAGTGTCCATCAACAGATGAATGGATAAAAATGTGTTATGAATATACATAATGAAATATTATTCAGCCATAAGAGAAGAAAATTCTGTAATTTTCAGTGAAATAGAATTAGAGGTCATCATATTAACCAGGGACAGAAAGACAAATATTAATATCACATGTCTTCACTCATATGTGTGAGCTAAAACATTGCTCTCATGGAAGTGGAAATTGGAATGGTGGTTAACAAAGGCTAGTTTCTTATGCAGGGAGTATTTACAAAATTCAATTTATTCACTTTAAGAACTTTGTCTTGTCAGATCACATATTTCTATTTTATGAAATATTATTGGCAATACCTTATTATAATTTTAATACACTACTGTCATGTTACAAAATGTTGTGGAATTTATCAGAATCTAAGATGATTATTTAACATCTTGCATTTCAAGTTATTTATCTATAGACTGAGATGGGATTCCCATGTTCTAGCTTTCTAGTCCTTTGCACATGAAAATGGGTTTTACAGGTCTGTATTTGTTTGTCAGAACACAGACTGATTGAAATGCTTCCAGATGAACATAGTTAGTTTGGAGATCTCGCTTTGAAGACTGTTCTTTAAACATTGTCATGAATTTAACAAATACAGTAATAAATTATGACCCAGCATCTTTCATAAGAAGAAGTATTGGGGTAGCCCAAAACACTTTGTCCTTGTGTAGAAGTCATTTGCTTTTTGGTTTGTTTTTTTTTTTTTTTTGTTTTTTTGAAGAAAGAAAGGAAGAAAAAGAAAGAACAGAAGAAAGAAAAAAGAAAGAATGAAAAAGAAAGAGGAAGAGAAAGAGGGATAGAGAATGGGAATCTTGCTCTACTGCTCAGGCTAGATTGCAGTCTAAAAATGTGTATTAAAAACCACTTTTACACCAATAAGTGTGCTTAAGAGTGAAGACAGGAAGGAATAAGGGAGGAAAATAACAAACAAGCAGCCAACCAATATTTCATTTAAACCTGTGAAATGCTATGCAATTGCTGAGGAGTGATTTACTTCCAATTATGTGGTCACTTTTAGAATAAGTGCGATGTGATACTGAGAAAAATGTATATATTGTGGATTTGGGGTGGAGAGTTCTGTAAATGTTTATTAAGTTTATTTGTTCCAGGTCTGAGGTCAAATCTTGGATATCCTTGTTAATTTTCTGTCTTGTTTATCTGTCTAATATTGACAATATAGTGTTAAAGTCTCCCACTATTATTGTGTGGGAGTCTAAGTCTCTTTGTAAGTCATTAAGAACTTGCCTTATGTATCTGGGTGCACCTGTATTGGGTACATATATATTTTGGATCATTAGGTCTTCTTGTTGCATTGATTCTTTTACCATTATGTAATGTCCTTCTTTGTCTCTTTTGGTCTTTGTTGCTTTAAAATCTATTTTATCAGAGACGAGAATTGCAACTCCCTACTTTTTTTTTCTCTCTCCATTTGGTTAGTAAATCTTCCTCCATTCTTTAGTTTTGAGTCTTTGTGGATCCTTTCATATGAGATGAGTCTGGATGCAGCATACTAATGGGTTTTGGTTTTTAATCCAATTTGCCTGTCTGTGTCTTTTGATTGGGGCATTTAGTCCATTTAAATTTAGGATTGATATTGATACATGTGAGTTTAATAGTGCCTTTTAATGCTAGCTGGCTGTTTTGCCCATTAGTTGATGTAGATTCTTCATTATGGTGATACTCTTTACCTTTTGGTATGCTTTTGGAATGGCTGATACTGGCTGTTCCTCTCTATGTGTAATGCTTCTTTCAGAAGCTCTTGTAAAGCAGGCCTGGTGGTGATGAAATCTCTGAGTACTTGCTTGTTCACAAAAAATTTTATTTTTTCTTCACTTCTGATGCTTAGTTTGGCTGGATATGAAATTCTCGGTTGAAAGTTGTTTTCTTTGAGGATGTTGAAGCCACTCTCTTCTGGCTTGTAAGGTTTCTGCTGAGAGATCTGCTGTGAGTCTGATAGGCTTCCCTTTGTGGGTAACCTGACCTTTCTCTCTGGCTGCCCTTAGTATTTTCTCTTTCATTTCAACCCTGGCGAATCTAACATTATGTGCCTTGGGGTTGCTCTTCTTGAGGCATATCTTTGCGGTGTTCTCTGTATTACCTGGAATTGAGTATTATCCTGTCTTGCTAGGTTGGGAAAGTTTTCCTGGATAATATCCTGAAGAATATTTTCCAGCTTGGATTCATGCTCTTCGTCACATTCAGGTACACCTATCAAATATAGAGTAGGTCTTTTCACATTGTCCCATATTTCTTCGAGACTTTGCTCATTCCTTTTTACCCTTTTTTCTCTAACGTTGTCTTCTCATTTTATTTCATTAAGTTGGTCTTTGACCTCTGATATCCTTTCTTCTGCTTGATCAATTCGACCGTTAAAACTTGTGCATACTTCACAAAGTTCTCATATTGTGTTTTTCAGCTCCATTAATTCACTTATATTCCTCTCTAAATTGTCTATTCTTGTTAGCATTTTGTCAAATCTTTTTTCAGGGTTCGTAGTTTCTTTGCATTGGGTTAGAACATGTTCTTTTAGCTCATAGAAGTTTCTTATTATCCACCTTCTGAAGCCTGATTCTATCAATTCATCACACTCATTCTCCATCAGGCCCATTGCTCATGAGGAGCTATGATCCCCTGCAGGAGGAGAGACATTCTGACTTCAGGTGTTTTCAGCCTTTTTGCACTGGTTTCTTCCCATCTTTGTGAATTTATCCACCTGTCGTCTTTATAATTGCTGACTTTCAGAGTGGGTCTCTGAGTGGACGTCCAGCTTGTTGGTGGTGAAGTTTTTTTCTGTTTCTTAGTTTTCCTTTGGCGGACAACCCTCCCTGACAAAGCTGGATCTTCCCCGGTTCAGCTGTGCTTGCTGTGAAACTCTCAATCCTAGGTGCTTCCAATTGCTGTTTTTTTTTTTTGTAGGGGTGGGACCAGCTGAGCCAGATCACCTGGCTCCCTGTCTAAGAGCCTCTACTTCTTCTTCTTCTTCTTCTTTTTTTTTTTTTTTTTAGTTGAATGGTCGACTCTCTCCCTGGTGTTCCAGTCGCCCACTAAAAAGGAGCCAGAATCTGTAATTTCCCCTGCGGTGACCCACTGCACCGGCTGAAACGGCGTCATTGAGATTCGTGGCACTTTTCTGACCAGGAATCTCCCGGTCTGGCTCCCTGCTTCAGTCCCCTTTTCAATCAGCTGAATGGGTGACTCTGCCTTCCTGGAACTCCAAACACCAACTAAAAGGGCACCCAGTCCCGTATACACTGCACTGAGAACTGCCGCTCTGAGGCTCCAGTAAAACAGCCGCACTGGTCAAAAGAGTCACATTGGTGACCCATGGGGCTCCTCCGCTGGGAATCTCCTGGTCCATGGGCAGCAAAAATTCGTCTGGAAGTGTGGTGTCCACTCACTCTCTGTGCTTTCACTGGAAGCTACGATCCTGAGCTGCAGCCAATCGGCTATCTTGGATCTCTCTCCAATAACTTGCTTTTAACATTTGTTGTCTAATTTTCTGCTATCATTTTGAAATTTGAATAAAGCCTTACAGCATAAGATATATCTGATGATCAAATCTGTCAAATTTGTAAAAATTGGGTATTCAATTTGATAATTGTAATTCTAAGCCTACCCTGTGGTTCTATTTCCTGACAAAGGATGTTTCTTCTTACTTTCCTATTATTATAACTTTATTGTAGTATAAATAGTATACCCACATATACCTTTATGTTCAACATACTCTTATTCAGTGCCAACTATTCACTGTTGTAAGTAATTATCTCTCTTTTTATTCATTTTTATAAAATTAAAATATTAATGTATGTAAGACAAATGAAGATATGCAATACGAAAAATTAAAATCATAAGAATTGGATAGTTATTTTTTTAAAAGAAGAGTGAGCACAAATTAGTGCCTCAATTAGGCACCAAAAGATTATTTAGAGAGTGAGGCTAACCTATATATTTATATTTCCAGGTAGCAATGAATTAATGAATAAATTGATAGATGGGGGAAAGAATGGCTGGGTGAATTATAGACTTTTTGATTTATTTAATATTTGCCTACCAAATATGCATTTATATTATAAATTAAAGTCCCCCACTTTAAAGTCTCTCATTTTGAGGGATTTCTACAATTGGCATATACTATTCTACCAGAGGAAGAAAACTTTGTGAGAATTTTACACTGATTTTTAAGTATTTGCTCTATCTACATATAGTTTACATACATAACCATATTTTGCCTAGAGAACATTTATTTTGAGGTCAATAATGCTATAATTTTAATTTACTTCATCTTATTCACATTTTCTGTGGTTATAAAATATGTATAGAAATATTAATAAAAACATAAATTATGTGAATTTATTTATAATGTCTGCATAATTCTAGATCTTGAAAATACTGCCAAGGTGCTTTGGAGGATTTAGAATTCCTCTGGGTAATTTGTTTTGCTAAAAAATATACAGCTTAAAAATTCAGCTTACTAATGTATTGAAGTTTTCATCATTTCTGTTTTTTCAAGTAAATTCTCTACAGGCATTAAAACTGTGAAAAGCTCAGAGTAAAGCCACTAAAATAATACTTTCAAAAGTTGCCAAAGTATTCCTTTATTGCATATTCTTTACAATGATTTTGAGTTGTGGATTAAAATATCAATAATCGAATAAATATGAAATCCTGAGTATGTGCTCAAATCTATTGCATTTAGGGTTGGAGAACTTGTGATTTAAAACTCTAAAATTTGTTCTCTAATTAATCATGCAGGGCTAATCTAGGTTAATCCAATAGAGAAGAACGTGCTTATGGATGAAACATACCTATGTATTTGTCATGTTGAAAATCAGAAAAATTTGAGGGATCTCAAGGAGATAATGAAGCATTTAATGACTGTAGAAGGAAATTAAGCATCAGAATAAATTAAAAATAGTAGCAAATAAAGTCTTAAAAATAAGCAATGAGACTGTGCTGTGTGTAGGCTTAGGGTAATATGGAGATATGTGATGATACATATCTCCATATTAACCTAAGAAAATTAATGAGAAATATATTTCGTTTTCTCTATAAAGGGCCCTGAGAGTGTTGCAATGACAATTATAAATATTTAAAATGAATCTGTTTATTGAATTACCTGACATTTGAAAGGGTGAATTTATAATAGTTTTGTTTTTCCAGAATGCTGACTTCAAATTTTATAAATATTCGATTCTTTACTTATTATTAATATAATTATAGAAACCTTAAATTTTTCATTGGGTTTCTGGATTATTAGAAATCTATATTTTGTGTGTATTATAATTCTTCAGTTTATTTAATGTCAGCACTGGACTTTCTCCCTTACATGAAATTTCTCCCATCTCTGGCATACTTCACACTTGGGAATTTGCTTTGGTGACGGGGGAAGGCATGTAATTATGTGAGTGCACATGTGTTTGTGTGTTTGATGTTGTTTAAATGTTAGAATTTTTTACTAGTTTTTCTTCTTACTAATCTATTTTTAATTTTCATTCACTAAAGAAACTTTGTATAATAGTGTGTCTTCAAAAATGCCCAACATTTACCCTCCTCCCTATGCACACATGCTGCTTCTCACATCAAGAAGTAGAAATTATTTTCCTTCCCATAAATGTGGGATTAGTCTTGGAACTTGAGTTAACCAATACAATATGGTAGAAGTGACACTTCCAGTTTCAGGCCTCAGCCTTAGGAAGGCCCAGTACCTTACTATTTTTTGTTTTTGGTGCTTTGAGCTGTCATGCAACAATTTGATGCTAGTGGTCAGAAACAACACGTGGATAAAGAGACCAAATGTTGGAGCACTGAGGCACCAGGCATAAGAAAGAAGAAGGTATCTTAGCTGTCTACTTGAGTTGTCATCTGATGGCAACCCCTTGATTGACCCCAGGTGATACCAGTAAAATGCCTTTCAGCTGAACCCCTAACACTCACAGAATCACGGAAATACTACAGTAGTTACTAATTTAAGCCAATCAGTCTGGAGGTTATTTGTTAAATACTAATACTAATAGATAGTTGAAACATACTAGGTTCTTTCTGAAGAAAGAGGAAGGGAGAATAAAGGTCTTATAGTTGTATCCTGAAAATTGGTGCCCTGTGTCATGTATGCACAAACAATATTTTTTTTCTATAATGAGGAACTTTGTGTGTTTTTTGAAGATGACCTTGATGATGGCCTCTACCTATGATTCCTTAGTGCCCATGGTGCATTCATCAACAGTGACTTTAAGTTCCCCTTAATTCCTCTCAGTATGAAACTCTCTAGCATAGGATGGTTTATAATATTGCATGGCTGGTTCACTAAATAGTTGGGGAAAGTGCCTAGTCTCTTCCAAATAGGCCTTGCTCACCCTGTTCTGCTATGACATATCACTCTACTTACAGCCTGTAACTCTTAATTATTCCAGGTACCATCTCCACATCTTCCAAATTCTCAAAGATATGTCAAATTTTTTATTGATGTTCCTCTATAACATTACTCAATTTGCCTGGGAGTGGTGGAAGGTAACATGATGCTCCATCAACATCTAAGACTCTAAGTCCAAAATTTTTATATATTAAAAATCTTTAAGCAATAATTACATATTCTTGACATTGAGATAAGCTAATTCTGTCATAAATTTCCTTTTGGAATCCTCTGTGAAAACACTTCACTTATAAACTTTGGATCTATGATACCCAGTTGTTTTTTTTTTTTTTTTTGTCCAAAGTGTGCATGGAATAAATTGTTTCTGAAGCTCACAAATAATACATGTTAAGCACACAAAAAAGAACATTAATGAAATTAGACAATGAATTCCTATAGTCTATTCTGATTATTAATGGTAGTTAGGTTTTATAAAGTCACCATAAACATTAAATTGGTGAATATTAAAGCATTATACTCTCAGGGGAAATACAGGCTTAGATCCTACAAGACTCTGATCACATTTTCATCAGCTGATTAACACATAGCCTTATTTTATATGTTTTCTGTTTAAGGACACATTATTGAATGTATGCGTATGAGTGTGTGTGTATGTGTGTGTGTGTGTGTGTGTGTGTGTGTGTGTGGATATATGTATATACATATACATAGACACATAGGTATACATAGTTCACCGATGAGCAGTGGACTCGCAGTCAACAACAAAATTCATGCCTGATCAAGCGTATCTAATATGTAGTTTTTCTGTAAGGCACATCGTAGCTTTGTTGATTGTGAAAATATTAACCAGCATTTACACACTACACTTGAGGGTCATTTTAAAAAGAAAATTACAATAATACAAAAATGTTAAAAAAAAAGTGGTACTAGATAGACTTTTAAAAAGACACTTGTTTACAATATAAGGATTGAAACAAGAAGGCAGAAGATTGCCTTACTAGGCTTTAACTGTGTATGTCAGGGTGACTTCAACTATGTATGTCAAATGTGTATGGCAGGGTGACTCAAATTTTCTACCACTCTCTACATGTCTATGAATGACTGAGAACTCTTTGTAAGTGTTGATCTGGGGGTTGCAGATAAATTTATGTCAGCAGGAAAATTCTAAAAACTGGAAACACCAAATAATCAGGATTGAATACATGCTTATACATCAGGTTTTATAAGATTTTTATTTTCTAAATGTAATGATATTCTTATGAATAAAAAAGAATAAATAAAATAGAACTGATACCCTATAGAAACAAATAGTTAACATAATAAGCAGCTATGATGATTACATCTATGTGTCAACTTGACTAGATTATTATGAAGGTGCCCCAAAGTTCTGTCAAGTATCAATCAAAATGTTGCTATGAAGGTATTGTTTAAATTTGATTAATATTTAATTTAGTAGGCTTCTGGTAAAGCAATTTATCCTCCATAATGTATGTGGGCCTCATATAATCAGTTGAAAGTCTTAAGAAAAAAAGACTGAGGATAGCAAGAAGATATTTTGCCTCCAGACAACCTTAGGACCTCAGCTCCTATGTCATCACTTTTCTGGGGTTCCAGCCTACAGAATTGCAATGCAGATTTCAGACTTGTCAGCCTCCCCAGTCTTGTAAGCCAATTCCATAAAATAAATTTTCTATATAGACACAGGTACGAGCATGTGCATGCACCTCCCACTGCCACAACACACATACATCCTAATGATTCTGTTTCTCTGGAGAACCCCAACTAACAGAATAGCCAGTATCAATTATTATATGATGTTATAGCCACTCATTTTATAAGCAATAATAGCAAGTGCTAACAAAGTGATGGGCACTTTTCATGGTAAGCACACACATGGAATACATTTAAAAAATTAAATTGCAGATAAATCACAACAAAAACCTAATAGATTTTATGTTTTATTTCAGTTAAGCTGACACATTGCCTACCTTTGTGAGAACTCTTTCGCCAAAAGTAACTTAGTTTTGACATTCTTCTTTATTTGGCTCTGAGATAATCTCACATTAGTTACTCAAAAATTTTGTAAACCAAAGGATTCATAATCTTTAAAATTATAGGGTATTATCTTTTAATGGTAATACTTTCTTGGTGTAGGACTTATGGGCATTTATTTTTATTAAGCCTTATACGGGCCATTATGAAAGAGATGATGAAATCATGATCCTTTGCTCAGGAATATCTAAAAAACATCAAATGGTTAATAGTACCCAATTCAGTACTATGACCTGCTAGTTGTAGGACATTTCCCCAGCTCTAACACAGTGTATGTATCATTAATATCTATTTGAATGGTTGCTGTTTTGTTGTACAAGTATGACCTATTTAATAACTCACAGTACTTGAATTTTTGTCTTTCTGTCTAAAATTGCTGCCACTTAAAAATGAACTCTTAAAATCCAATGCTCTGCTTTAATGCAGAATATGCCTTCCTGCTTTGATTTAGAGTAGAGCAATGGATTATAGTAGCTCACTTGTAAATGGAGGTGGTCACCTACAAAAGCAGACTGCACCCTAGCTATTAAACTTGAGCATGCCCAGGGTTGCAATCCTGGGATTTGAATGCTCATCAGTTATGTTTTAATTATTTGTTTGGAAGCAAGAAATAGAACCAACTAGAAAAATACATAGCTAACAATATGCACCAAATAAACATCAGTTAAAAATTAAAAGAATCAATTCATGACCAAATGGCAAACTGGTGTATAGAACTCAGAGCCTGAGAAAAAAATGTGAAGTTTTTGCCATATTTATGGGACCTCAGGAAATAATTGCAAATTCTGATTTTAAAAAAGTCAGTGGCTTGCATAGTATAAACATATCATCTCTGAGAAACAAGAAATTGAGTTTGTCAGAGAATGTAAAAACGCACAAACCACTGAGTCCATAAGAGTAACCTGAGAACTACACTGGAGTCAGACAATTTGATTCTCAATTGAGGGCAGGAAAGGTAGCTGATTTGGGAGGCATAAAATGATGAGAGATTGGGAATAAATGAAGAGCAGAGGAAATTGTAAAATACAAAAATATTCCAGCATTATCACAGTAATTTAAAAAATATTTACACGAAAGTGTTTAATATCCACCAAAATGTTAGGGGTAGTTTTGGTTAAAAAGTCTTAAAAACTGGATTAGACATTTTTGCCTCTTTTCTCAAATGAAATTTGTGAAATAGTGAAAGAGAAATGTGTCTTAATCAGACCATGTACATATGAGTCTATGTGTATAGAGAAACCCTTGTAGTTTAGTTTGTAGCTTTTATTTATCATTAACGCTTGAAATCCATCTTAATCCATCTAGCCTAAAAAAAATTCAGTAATGATAAAATTATTTTAAAATTTGTTTTAATTAGCCAGACTGCTTTATCTTACTGCTTAAAATAGACTAATTTTGATCCTATCCCAATTCTTAGGAGAAAGGACTGAAACATTTTTTCTTAGTTTCAATATTTTCCTTCATAATTTTTATCAAAATATTGGCCTTGATGACTTCTCTGTCAGTGAAAGCTGGCTGATGTCCAAACAAATGGATAACTGAATTGTGTCCAACAAAGGTGTTGGAATTCTTTCCCCTATACTTATGAATTTGACCTTATTTGGAAATAAGGCCCTTGAAGATGATTAAGTTAAGATGAGGTCATTAGAAAACCTCATAAAAATATAAAAAAGAGAATTTCAATACAGAGGCAGATATGAATAAAGGGCATAAGATGTGAAGACACAGGAAGAATATTATTCACATATCAAGGAATGCCTGAGGCTACCGGAAGCTAAGAGAGATGCCTGGCAAAATTTTACTCTTACACTCCTTAGAAAAAAACAATCTGCTGATACCTTAATTTGGACTTTCAGCCTCTGGAACTCTGAGACAGTAAATTTCTGATGCTTAAGCTACACAGTTGTTGGTACTTTTTACAGCAAGTCTCAAAACAGATTAATGTATAAATATAAATTGCTATGAAATAAAATATTTTGATATATAATATAAAAGTTTTAGTATTTAGTTGCTGGGTTATCTTCAACATTCTTTTGTCAACTTTCCATAAATATTAGCAAATGCTTTTAACATGATGTTTAGTGGTTATGCCAAGAATCCTAGAGTAAATATTTGCCTGTTTAATAGAAAAACTGGAAGACTCAATTCAATGTTTTGTGAAAGTTTAAAGTCTATTTAAGTTTATGTAATCTCTTTATATCCTTCTATTTCTGAATAAGACTCTAGATAAAGATTTTTTTAAAATAAGCATTGTGCTAAAATATATTCTTCTGTTGTTTTCACTGAACTCCTTTCTCAGCTCTTATGTAACTCTGCATATGAACTTCTATTTTTCTCAGCAGTTATTTCTGGGGATATGGTCAATTTTGCTTTGTGTGTAATGTGTCAAACTTCTGTTCATTATCAGCTATTTCTGATTCACATATTTTTACCCCTGGCATTCTGGAAATGTAAATTTCTGCTTGTTCTTTTAAAATATTGTTTAACACCTTATTTTTTAGCAATTAAAATGTTTTTTATTTTGACATATTGTATTCTTTATCAACAAATACAAAATATTATATTTCTTTAACTTAATTTTAATTAATATATTTCTGATAGTATGGGATACTTTTATTTTATTATTTTTCGTTTTTTAATTTTGACTTCCTTGACTTTATGTTTAATTCCCTTTGGATGTTTTTGCATGAAAGAACTGACAAGAGTTTGGTAATTTGTTGTTAGATGATTTGGCAGCAACCATGACAGTAGTGAAAGGTAAGCAAGTATAATGAACTCCAGAGATACCCAGGTACTAATCCCTGGGACCTGTGACTGTTACCTTATATGGCAAAAGTAAACTTGCAGATATAATTAAGGAAGAAAAATGTGAATATGACACAAAAGGACTAAGAGATAATGGAAACTATGTTGCTGGCTTTGAAGATGAAGAAAGGCACCATGGGCAAAGAAATGCAAAGAATGCAACTCTAGAAGCTGGAAAAAATAATGAAACAGATTTTATGGTAGAGCCTCCAAAGGGAGCCTGATTCTGTCAATACTTTGGTTTGTTTTTGCTTCTGGCTTCTAGAAATAGAAGAAAATAAATAAATTTGGGTTGTTTTAAATCATCAGCATGTGGTAATTTGTTATAGCACCATAGGAGACTGCTAGAGCCAAGCTCCTTAGGAAGTGACCATGAATACTTGTGGAGAATATGAGGCCTTCCTGAGCATCAAATCATTCATGTACATCTACCTGGGTTGATTTGATTAGGAAAGCCGTGCATAATGAGCATAAGGCTTGTCAAGTGAAGGATAAGGGTGAAATAGGGAGAATAGAGATGGCAACAATAAAATGGTGGGCATATATCATTTGAATCTTATAATGGCAATCCCTTAATACTCTTCCTGCCTCTCAATCCCTTATAAAAAAGCATTTTTATTAGCTTCTACATGACTTATTTTAAAATCACAGATTCAAGTGGCCCACTTGGATGTTCAAGTGACAAAATGCAACACAGAATAGAAACTAATTCTATCCCCTTAATAATGGAAATTGGCACAGTTTGTTTAGTAAAAATCACAGTGAAAAAAAGACTCCTTGTGGCCAGGCACCATGGCTCTTGCCTGTAATCCCAGCACTTTGGGAAGCTCAGGTGGTTGCACTGCTTGAGCCCAGGAGTTCAAGATCAGCCTGAGCAACATAGAGAAACCCTGCCTCTACAAAAAACACAAAAATTAGCTGGGCATAGTAGCATGCGCCTGTAGACCCAGCTACTCAGGAGGCTGAGGTAGGAGGCTTGCTTGAGGAAAAGAACAGATTCTTCCTCAGAGCCTCCACAGCCAATACAACCCTAATTACATCTTTTCCCCTTCTACTTTTTTGATGTCAATATCAAAAGTTGTCTCCTTCTGTTCTCCGCTGATTTCTCAGTCAGCCACACCAAAGTTAAATCCATGGCCCACCTTGTCTACATTTGGGGACTTTCATGAAACTGTAAATTAACATATTATAAAGTACCCTGCCTACACTGCTGGAAACTTTCAAAACTTGACACATGCTACAAAATAAATTTTATAGAAATGAGTCATCATGGTCTGGAATTAAGGAATTTAATCCTTACTTCACTAAGTTAGCAGGATATTAACTTTAATTAATTTTAAATCACTAATTATTTTAGTTTCTCTTCTTGTGAGACCATAATTTTTGCAGTTTTCCCTTATGCCCAAACTTAGGTTTTTAGTAATGTCTACTTATTTCTTTAACGTTTCTACTTTATTAATTGTTTCTTTAATGGTGTTGTTTTGGCTCTCATTTTAGTTTCCTAGGTACTTTTCATTTAATACTGTTGTCTTATGACATTGATTTGTTTTGTTTAATTCATTTTAAGATTTTATAGGATGAAGTAATCATTACATGTACTATTTAATTTATTGAATTATATTTTCTTCAACTTTCTTTATCGATGGTTGTATACTATTTTCATTCTACTTTAATTTGTTGTTTGTGACTCCATAACTTTCTTCCCAAAATTTCTGGGGAATTATTTGTTTGTTTTAGGTTGGGTATGGGTTGTTTGTATTTTTTTGTCATCTTTGAGATAAGAAGGAAGTCTGAATTTTCTATATTATCTTCTCTATCCTTATGATGATATTGAGCACAGGCTTCGGAGAAGTGAGTGATACAAGAAGAGACTGTTGGAATTCTACGTAGTTTTTCTTAGCATAACTTGATTTTTTATTTCCAACAAAATCTTTCTGTGGATTTTTCTGAGGTAATGTTAAGGCTAGCAGAGTACCAGATAAGACTAAATTTCCAAATCTAGCTAGTCTGCCTTAAGTAGGAATGGCGCTGATTTAAAAGGAACAGGATGCTGATATTTGAGGTGGTTTCATCTGTGTTCCACAATAGAAAATAATAAACTGCCAGGTACTTCTGAAGACTCTGGGCTTATAGAAATTGCCCTTCCTTGTTAAAGTCCAGAGCCTAAAAACAATGCAGAGGAATCTGTCTTTCAAGACAAAATGCAATTTTCCAGGATCCACCCCATCTCTCTTCCTGTCTGTTTGATCTATAACTAGAGTTACATTACAGCATACCCCATCCATGCTCTTAGATGCTGAGCCACCTATGCAGGGGAAGGAAATATACACTGAAAGAGTATAGAACCTAGCCAGTCTGTGCTGGCAGGAATTGACAGGGAGAGCAGGACATAATGTTAGATAAGGGAGAATTTATCACCATAAGAGTATACTCCCGTGATATAGAAATGATCAATTGACAAGCAACCCAGTAGATAATGTTGAATGATTTTAGTTTGGCTCTTTCAAGCTTGAAAAAGGGGATGTGCTTCATTAAATGAAGTAGAAATGTAAGAAATTTCCATAGCAGATGGCGTAAGATGAATAAAAGGGAGAAAGGACTAGGCTTGTTAAAGAAGACCTGTTACATTATACCAGCAGTCATTGAAGTCATAGTCACATAGACACCTAGCAGTCAACTATGTATCACAGGGTTTGCCTTAAGCAAAATTTGCTAAAAAACATAGTAAGTAATATGTTGGTAAAGTCCACATGGGCATCATTGTGAAGGTTATTGTTGGCTGACACTAGCAGCAAGTGATTATTTAGATAATTAAGGAATCTGATAGCAACGGGGAATATAGGATCTAATATAAGATATTAGAGGCCAGGTGATGATATTTCACAATTAGAAACATGGTGCATAAAATTTAAAATGCACAGCAAGGTCGAAGTGGCAACAGAGGTTCAAAGAATTAATAGAAGGCATGCCTAGGGGTAAAATAGATAGATAGCCAAGATAGAAGATAACTCTCAATATATCCTATCAAAATTTACCTGTGTAAAAAAACTGCACATTTGCCCTCTGAAGGTAAAATAAAAGTAAAAAAGGAAAAGTCAAGGATAGATGATCAAGTGTCTGAGATCTGTTGCCTCAAGGAAAAAATTATGTTCCTTTCCCAGTTTCCAATACTGAGACAATCTTTAGACATCACACTCATTGACTGAAGAACAAGCCAAATCCCCACAGAAAATTAAATGGTAATGAATTCCTCAGTTCTTTCCCAAATTCACTATTTTGCATTGGCTATGGTAACTGAATACAGAGAAGAGGGGCTACAACTCTCAGGGTTTGGGATAAAGGTCTGGACTGACATTAAAGCTTTTTCACTGTGGCATCACCACTACTCCACCCTTAGAGGGCACCAGGTATTGAAATAGAGTCCTGTACTTAGTCCATAAATAATGAGCATACTGTTGGGTCTTGTTAGAGACAAATCATCTGTTCACAAAATAAAAAGTGACCATGTGGCTAGAGCTGCTCATTATGAACTGGAAGTATCAGTCTTGCTGTATTTAAAGTTTAAAGGAAGCCAGCATTAATCCATTGTAAAATGGAAATGTTATTTCCTGGATTGCTTATGAGGAGAGTCAGAAAGTAAAAACAGGTAGCCCAGAAAACTGGAGAACATCATTCTCAGCAAACTGACACAAGAACAGAAAATGAAATAACGCATATTCTCACTCATAGGCGGGTGAGGAAAAATGAGACACAGCGAAGGGAGTACTACACACTGGGGTCTATTAGGGGGAAGGGGGGGGACAGCGGAGGAGGGGGAGCTGGGGAGGGATAGATAGCCTGGGGAGAAATGCCAACTGTGGGTGAAGGGGAGGAAGGCAGCAAAACACACTACCATTTGTGTACCTATGCAACTATCTTGCATGTTCTACACATGTACCCCCAAACCTAAAATGCAGTAAAAAAAAAAAAGAAAAGAAAAGAAACAGATGAACACAGAAAACAAAAAAAAGAAAAAATAAGAAAACTATTGTTGCCCATCTTAACTTAGACTTACAGTTGTGTTGGACCTGAGGGATTCCGTTGTGAACAAATGATGGAGAAACAAGATCAAACCTGTTTCATGAACAGATAGGCTTGGTATTTTGCAGTAGGTCAAATGTTTCAAAGACAAATTAAAAGATAAAGCTAAAAGCATAAAAGACAAGAGTGAAAAGAACCTGTCATGATGGAAAGAACATCCAGTGGTTAGCCTGGTTATTCACTTTTTGTGACAAGATAAACATGTGTGTGTGTGTGGGTGTGTGTGTGTGTGTGTGTGTGTGTCTGTATCATGAGCAATGGCAAATGGCTTGGCTAGCTGATCACAGCAGGAAAGAAAAAAGATTGCAATTTGGGGGATCAGAGTATCAGGAGTGACATGACTTATTCTTTAAAACGATTGTAATTGTAGATTTACTTAGTCCAGTGAAAATAGAATAATGATCATTATTACAATATTTATATTTAAGATGTTCTTCTATAATCGTTATTAGTATTATAACTGGTATGCCTTTTATACACGACATTCATAATACTATGAAAGCCTGACAGTCTAGTTTGAGTATTTCCTTACTGTATTATCTTGCTCAGTCTTTAATTTGATTTAAAGAATTCTAGCAATTGGGTAAGACAAAATGGAACAAAACCAACCCTCATTTGGCAATGTAGTGTACCACATACTTCCCCTTTAAAAAAACTATAATACAATATTTTATTTTGAAAGCTTGTGAGTATAGGATATGTTGACAGAGATGAGTGAATATAATTATAGTCTATTATTTACAATGACATAAAATTACCGGAACTGATTTGGTAGTTTGTCTACATTTTTTAAACCTAAAGGGAAGTTTTTAGAGAAGGATACTTTTCAGACAGGTTATTATTTCATCAACGTTATTGCCATGTTTTTATTAGTCAATTATCTATTACATAGTTGTTGTGGAAGTGGTTGTATTTGATTAACATAGTATTCATATAGTATCCATACCTGTATTTTGCTCTTTAAAATATATACTGCAACAACAAAAGCTATGTTTCAAAGGGTTCCCAAAAGCTATTATTAACATTTACTGGAAATAGACATAATACATCAGAGAGCTATGAGGTTTATTTTAATAACAGTAGGTTTGGAAGAAAAAAAATTGGGTGAATTTGACAGAGGAGGAAAATTATGTTAATATGCTAAAAGAATCACATAGCAGAATTGATTTTGCCCTGTGGCTTTAAACTGATATTTATAACACTTGTTTAAAAAATTCTGTCTTTCTATTTAGGATTATAATTACCTTATCATTTTTGCCTCATTGTGTTCGATTAACACTGCTTTAATTTGTTATCTTCTTTCCCTTCATGTGGAGCAGTAACACCCAGTCTGATTTATGATTCAGCAGGAATTCAGGTGTCTGGTGGGCCTAATCTTTAAAACAAATTGTTGCTTGAAACCACCAGTTAAATAACACTAATTTAAAAGTATAGGTAATAGCTGCTCCTTTTATAGAAAACTATGCTGGCACAATGTGTATACTGTTGTAGGATCTGGAGGGTGAGAAGATTCATTCTGTATAACATAGAAAATGCTGGGAAGTTCTGTTTGCTTACATTGTATAATATATATGAAAATACAAATACATATTTTAGTATAAAGAAACTTCCAAAGAAGTTAATTTTCTCCAGTTTACAAAGTGCTTCCTTTTATGGATATTCTTTCTTTGTGAGAGTAATTGCCAGGTACTTTAACACAGTGAGAAACCGATTGTGGAGTGGATGGAAGGGGAAAGCAATTAATAAACAATAACTGAATGTACATATTTAAAATATAGTTTTGAAATTTCATAGAAAAGAATACTTAGGTATTATGTGACTTTTCCATTAGGAAGTAGATATAGTAGCAAACAAAGAATTTACATTGTTCAATTAAAAATACATTTTGTGACATATCAGTGACTTTTGATAGATACATTAAAATAATATTTATCAAAGGGTGTTGGTCAAATGCACTGACAATCTTCTGATACTGGTATTCATTATGGCTAAATAATGAACAAAATTTTTAAAAAATTAAATAGAGTCTTTATTTCTACTGACAAGTTATACAAGTCTTTAAAAATTCTTACATGAAAAGGAAGTTTTAAATATACAGATACAATTCTAAGGTGTAATCAGAATTCAAGATATATTAAAACTGATAAATAAACCTAAATGCATATTAAATGTCACTATTTTAAAGTAAAATATAATTTATTATATATAGCCATATGTATAATTGTATATATGTATATTATAATATATATATACATATAATATATATGTATATAATATATATATACATATAATATATTATATACATATAATATATGTATATAATGTATACATATAGTATAATATAATGTATACATATATTATACTATATGTATACATTATATACATATATTATAAAATATTATATATAATTTAGTATATTATATATTAATATATAATTATATTAACATAATTAATATATATTAAAATATACATATATGCATGTACATATTAATATATGTTAATCATATTTATATATTTTATATATAAATTAGATTTATAATTATAGTCATATATTATATATCATATATAAATTGTATTCATATATTGTATATCATAATTATATATAATATATGTATATATTATATGCATATATTATATAGTATAATATATACATTATATGTATATACAAATATACATAATATAACATTTTATATGTATATTATATGTATATATTATATACATAATTATAATATATAAATATAATTATAAATATATATTTATATATAAATATATAAATATAATATATACATATTTATTTATTATAATAAAAATAAATATAATATATAAAAATATATATTTTACAAATAATATATATACATATATTATATAATATATATGTATGTTTATATTATATACATATATGACTATGATGGTCTTTACATTCATATATATGTATGTTTATATTATATACATATATGATTATGATGGTCTTTACATTCATTCATATGTAAGTATATTACATGCATTTATATAGCTATGCCAAATGAAATCATGTATGTTATATTTAAGTATTTATTATCATGCATATGTAATATGTAGTTAAATATTATATATTATTATATATAAATATTATATATGCATCTATCCAATAGGCTGGAATTTGTTTAACTATGTCTGCTATCTACATATTACATACAATTCCACTCTACAGCATCAAACTTCCTACAATAAAGCAGAGTTGAAAGAATATTTTTATACATTTTCAATGTAATATAGCCTGCTATAGGTATAGGGAGGGCTTGAAAAAGAGCAAAAATTCTAAAAATATAATAATTTGTCTGATTCTTAGAATTATCTTCCTAATTTCTATAGCTTATGAGATGAAAATACTGTTTTCAATATTTTTTTCTGGAATAAGTTATGCCAAAGTGCTGAAATTACAGGCATGAGCCACTGAGACCAGTCAGAATGGCTAATGTGCAAAAGTCACAAGCATTCCTATACACCAATACTAGACCAAAAGAGAGCCAAATCATGACTGAACTCCCATTCACAATTGCTACAAAGATAATAAAATACCTAGGAATATAACTAACAAGGGATGTGAAGGACCTATTCAAGGAGAACTACAAACCACTGCTCAAGGAAATAAGAGGGAACATAACCAGATGGAAAAACATTCCATGCTCATGGTTAGGAAGAATCAATATCATGAAAATGGCCATACTGCCCAGAGTCATTGATATATTCAATGCTACCCCCATCAAGCTACCATTGACTTCCTTTACAGAATTGGAAAAGATACCTTAAACTTCATATGGAACCAAAAGAGAGCCCATATAGCCAAGACAATCCTAGGGAAAACAAAAAAACAAAACAAAAAGAAAAAACAAAGCTGGAGGCATCACACTACCTGACTTCAAACTATACTACAAAGCTACAGTAATCAAAACATCATGGGACTGATACTAAAACAGATACATAGACCAATGTAACAGAACAGAGGCTTCAGAAATAACACCACACATCTACAACCATCTGATCTTTGACAAAACTGACAGAAACAAGCAATGGGGAAAGGATTCCCTCTTTAATAAATGGTATTGGGAAAAATGGCTAGCCACATGCAGAAAGCTGAAACTGGATGCCTACCTTACACCTTATACAAAAATTAACTCCGTATGGATTAGATCTCAAAACATAAGACCTAATGCTAGAAAATCCCTAGAAGAAAACCTAGGCAATAACATTCAGGACATGGGCAAAGGCAAGGACTTCATGACTAAAGCATAAAAACAATGGCAACAAAAGCTAAAATAGACAAATGGGATCTAATTAAACTTAAGAGCTTCTGCACAGTCAAAGAAACTATCATTAGAGTGAACCAGCAACCAACAGAATGGGAAAAAAAATTTGTAGTCTGCCCATCTGACAAAGGGCCAATAACTAGAATCTACAATGAACTTAAACAAATTTATAAGAAAATACAAACAACCCCATCAAAAAGTGGGTGAAGGATATGAACAGACACTTTTCAAAAGAAGATATTTATGCAGTCAACAAACATATGATAAAAAGCTCATCATCACTGGTCATTAGAGAAATGCAAATCAAAACCACATTGAGATACCATCTCATGCCAGTTAGAATGGCAATCATTAAACAATCAGTAGAAAAGAGATGCTGGAGAGGATGTGGAGAAATGGAAATGCTTTTACACTGTTGGTGGGAGTGTAAATTAGTTCAACCACTGTGAAGGACAGTGTTGTGATTCCTCAAGGATCTAGAAATAGAAATACCAAGGCCAGGCGTGGTGGCTCACACCTGTAATCCCAGCACTTTGGGAGGCCGAGGCGGATGGATCATGAGGTCAAGAGATTGAGACCATCCTGGTCAACATGGCGAAACCCCTTCTCTACTAAAAATACAAAAAATTAGCTGGGCTTGGTGGTATGTGCCTGTAATCTCAGCTACTCAGGAGGCTGAGGCAGGAGAACGGCCTGAACCCAGGTGGCAGAGGTTGCAGTGAGCCGAGATCCTGCCATTGCACTCCAGCCCAGGTAACAAGAGTGAAACTCCATCTCAAAAAAAAAAAAAAAAGAAATACTATTTGACCCAGTAATCCCATTACTGGGTATATACCCAAAGGACTATAAAACATTAGTTGTATGTATTATTCAACTAAGATTTACCTCCTAAAACACTTATAAATTTCATTTTTAACAAGTAGTTAAATTGCAATTTATTTTAAAATATTTTTTAAAATAGATCTCCTTCATTTCCTTGTTTTACATATGGATGCTTTTATCAATATTAATTATGGTAAACAAATTTGTTTCACCAATCTGAAATTGAAAAACTAAAGTAAATAAAATATGCTCTAACACTTTGGTTTATTTTAGGCTTTCCATACAAAACTTTCTAAAACCCAAGAGCAAGTGAACAGCTAAAAAATAATATTAGTAGAAATTGGCAGTGTCTCGTGATGGAGTGTGGTAGTCTAGTCCATAGAGGACATCAGCCACCCACGGATCTGAGAACACATGGCAAGGCTATCGCTTCACTCAGAGATGATGAATATTTGTTACTCCATCATTACTGCCAATATTTTAACCAAGCCTCCTCCCTGAGTCAGTCTTGTAGTTCTATTCAGATCATAATTTCCTTACAAAGCAAGGAAATAGAGGAGAAAGAGAAAATCCTAGCAGATCCTGACAAAGAGAATAGGGAGTTGTCACTGTTCAGTATTTGTTATGTTATTGGAGATATATTGATATTAATGTTTTGACTTTAATTTTACTAAATGTGCTGCCATTGCCATTAAGGCATACATGGATCCTGCTGCCCTCCTCCTTCCAGTGCCTTACCCCAGTCAATACATGTGCATGCTGCCATAGCTGCTGGCATCTGCAAGCTAGCATTGATCCTGTTGCCACCTCCTTCACCAAGAAGTGCTTTGCCTGGCACCCCCCCACCCATTTCAGTGTTGGGACCAGTGGACCAGGAACATCTTGGCTCCTTCAGTGCAGAAGGTTCTTCATTTTAAGGGTCCAGAAAACAAACTGGGGACCTCGTACCAGTCCCCCAGAGCTAGAGCATGCAACCTTGAGTTGAACCTTGGCTTGTTGAAATTTGTCAAAACAGACCAGTTGACAGAGTCCATCTTATACCACAACCCAACAACCAAGTATTGAAAGAAGATAAAAGCAAGAATCCCCATCCAAAGAAGAGCAACTTCAAAGACTGAAGGAATTTCATCCCACACAGATAAGATAGAACTAGCACAAGAACTCTGGGAACTCAAGGAGCCAGATTTTTTTTACCTTGAAATCACCACACTAATTCCTCAGCAATGGTTCTTAAAGCAGGTTATAATGGCTGAAATGAGAGACCTAGAATGAGAATATGGGCAGGAATGAAGATCATAAAAGGAGAAAGTCAAAACCCTATCCAAGCAATGTAAACAATAGAGGACCTAAAAGACAAAATGCCATTTTAAGCAAGAAGCAAACTGAACTGATAAAGCTGACAAAAGCACTACAGGAATTTCATAATAGAATCACAAGTAGTAACAGCAGAATACAGAAAGTTGAAGAAGGACTCTTAGAGCTCAAAACCGGCTCTCTGAATTAACTCAGTCAGATAAAAATAAAGAAAAAACAGTAAAAAAGAATGAACAGACCTCTGAAAGATGTAAGATTAACTGGTGTTGCTGAAAGAGGGAGGGAAAGCAAATGATTTGGAAACCTTGGAGGAAAACCTTTGAGGATACTGTCCATGAAAATTTTACCAACTTCACTAGAGAGGCCAACATTCAGATTCAGGAAATGCACAGAGTTCCTGTGAGATATTATACAAGACAACCATCATTAAGACATATAGTCATTGGATTCTCCAAGGTTAACATGAAAGCAAAAATAATAAATGTAGCTGGAGAGAAGGGGCAGGTCAATTCAAAGGGAACTCCATCAGGCTAACAGTGGATCTTTCAGCAGAAACCCTACAAGCCAGAAAAAATTAGGGAGGTATATTCAACATTCTTAAAGAAAAGAAACCAATAGTTTCACATTCACATACAGCCAAAAATAAAATTCATTAGTGAAAGAGAATTAAGATTCTATTCAGACAAGTAAATGCTAAGAGAATTTATTACTACCAGACCTGTCTTAGCAGACATCTGTCTGTTAGGGAGTGCTAAATATGGAAACAAAAAACCACTACTGGCCACCACTAAAACACACTTAAGTACATAGACCATTGACACTATAAAGCAATTACCCAATCAAGTCTGCATAATATCCAGCTACCAACACAATGACAGGATCAAATCTGCACATATCATTATTGACCTTGAATGTAAATGGGCTAAATGCCCTAATTAAAAGGCATAGAGTGGCAAGTTAATTAAAGATGCAAGACCCAACTGTATGCTCTTTTACATTGACCCATCTCACATGTAATAACACTCATGGGCTCAAAGTAAAGGGAAAGAGAAAATCTACCAAGGTAACAGAACACAAACAAACAAAAAGCAGGAGTTGCTATTCTAATTAAAGAAAAACATTAAACCAATAAAGATCACAAAACACAACAAAGGACATTGCAAAATAGTAAAGCCTTCAGTTCAACAAAGAGACTTAATTATCCTAAATATGTATGTACCCAACACAGGAGCATTCAGATTCCTAATTTTTTAGAGTCCTACAAAGAGACATAGATACCTGCACAATAATAGTGGGAGACTTCAACAATCCACTGGCAGTCTGAAATCACACTTGACCAAATGAACCTAATAGAAATCTACAGAATTTCACTTAAAGATAACAGAATGTACATCCTTCTGATTTGCACACAGCACTATACTCTAAAATTGACCACACAATTGACCATAACAACACTTCTCAGAAAATTAAAAAAAAAATACAAACTATATTATCAGACCACAATGCAATAAAGATAGGAACAAATACTAAGAGATTGTTACTTCTGAGTTAATAAAATTAAGAAAGAAATCAAGAAATTTCTCGGATCTAATAGAAACAAAAATACAACATACCAGAATCTTTTGGATACAGATAAAGAAGAGGAAAAATGAGACTTTATAGTGCTAAATGTCTACACAAAAGTTAAAAAGATCTCAACAACCTAACATCACCATTGAAGAACTAGAAGAAGTAAGAGCCAACCAACCCCAAAGCTTGCAGATTACAAGAAGTATCCAAAATCTATGCTGAGCAAAATGAAATCCAGATGTAAAAACCATAAAAATGATTAATGAAACAGAAGATGGGTGTATGAAAGAATAAATAATAGTGGTAAGATTGAAAGACCACTAACTAGACTAATATAGAAAGAAAGAGAGAAGATGAACACAATCAGAAATGTCAGAGAACATTATCATCAAGCCCACTGAAGTACAAAGAAAACCCTCAGAAACTATAACAAACACCTCTATGCACCCAAACTAGAATACGTAGAAGAAATGGACAAATTAGTGGAAACATCCAACTTATCAATATTGAAACAGAAAGAAATTGAAACCTTGAACAGACCAATAATGAATGCCAAAATTTAATTATTAATAAAAGCCTACCAGCTAGAAAAATCCAAGTACCAGATGCATTCACAGTAGAATTCTGCCAGATGTATAAAGAGTTGATACCATTCCTACTCAAACTATTCTAAAACACTGAAGAGGAGGAGGGATTCCTCCCTAACTCATTCTATGAGACCAGCATTATTCTCATGTCAAAACTTGGGAACACACACACACACACACACACACACACACACAATTAAATAAATATATAAATAAATCATCAGGACAATATCCTTAATGAATTCATACACAAAAATCCTTAACAAAACACCAGCAAACCAAATTCAGCAGCTCATCAAAAATCTAATTCACCACAATCAAGTAGGCTTTATTCTTGGGATGAAAGTTTGGTTAAACGTATGCAAATCAATAAACGTGATTCCGCATGTAAACAGAAGGAAAAAAATCACATGATCATCTCAATATATGCAGAAAAAGCTTTCAGTAAAATCAGCATCCCTTCGTGTTATAAAAATCATAACAAAGCAGGCATTGAAGGAACATACCTCAAAGTAATAAAAGCCATTTATGAGAAACCCACATCCAACATTACACTGAATGGGCAAGGGCTTGAACCATTCCCCTTGAGACTGGAACAAGAAAGGGATGCCCACCCTCACTACCCTTATTCATCATAGCGTTGAAAGTCCTAGCCAGAGCCATCAGACAAGAGAAAGAGGTGAAAGCCATCTAAAAAAGAAGAGACTAAGTCATTGGTACCCACTTGGGATTACCAAATTTGGGGGGGATTGTTCAGGCTAAGGTTTCATCATGGGACAGCAGTTATCAGTGCAACAAGGGCAGTATATAAAAGTATTGAAACAGCTGCTTAAAGCTAGCAGAGCCCTGATTTCACAGGTTCAGTTAAAGGACCTACTGCAGACTGTCTTACACAATCCATGGTTCCCAGCATAAGGCATGTTAGATATAGAAATCTAGGAACAAGTAGGAAGAAATCTTAAACAGCATTATGTGCAAGGGCAAGGGTCCCAGTAATGCCTTTAATGCTATGGGCTCTAGGGAAAGCGGCTCTGATCCCACTGTACACACAAGAGCCTAAAAGAGGAGGAGGGAGGAACTGTTACTACCTTACTACCTCTTCTTATTCCTTCAGCCCAGCTATCATCAAGTAAAAATAACAAAGAGGAAATGGAGGTTTTGCCTGACTCCTCCTCCAATAAATAGAAAAAAAAAAGACAGGGGAGGCAGTACAGCTATGGATCCCTTTCCTAAGCAAGTGTCATTAGAAGGGACGGTCAGCCTGTTCATTAGTGTAAGATCAACAAGGCAATCAGGTCCTTAAAAAGATAAGGAAAAGCATTAGAGGCTGAAGCAACACAGCCAAGTGAGTGGTAGCAGAAGAAAAGGCTCAACATCAAGAAGGCTCACAAAACAGGAGCCAAAAAATGCTCCTGGGAATGGAGGGTTGGTGACAATGGTGACAGAGAACCAGGCTCAGCCCCCAGAGTTAGCCAGCTAGGGAGGGGCAGGAGGCATGCACAGAAAAGTTTCCCCCACAGGCAGCAGCTACCCAGTGACTGGGAGAGGCCAGACACAGGCAAAAGCAGCAAAAAATGGCAAAGACAAAAAGTACCACCTAGGTGAGCACAACATGGCTGTTGCCCAGGACTCGTGTCGTTGCTCTCTTGCTCCATGGGTGCCCTCAACAAAGTTTCATATTTTTACAAGTGACATACCAGATTACAATTCTCTGCTGAGATTTAAGTAAAATTTAAGAGACTTTGAGACCTTTATTCTGGTATTGGCCAACCCTACCTCTAACATAGCTATTTCAAAATTCTATTTAGGTAAAACAATATCCTCTGATGGGAGAGAAATTCCAGCTACCAAATGAATTAGCAAGAAGAAATTAAAGCCAGCCATATGGCCTTGCTCGTCAGTAGAAAAGAAATTCCTAATTGATAAGTTGCAAAACCTGTTTTCTATCTTACAAGGCAATACAGCCCTAGATTCTCCCAGATATTTAAACCCTGCAGCAAAAAAGAAAATCAGGGAAATAGAACACGCCTTATTTACCTTTAACTTTCTAAATTTAGGTAACAAATTTCAATCAGATGTAGAAAAAGCACTTTGTTAAAAAACTCTCAAGACAGAAACAAAAGATTGGAGAGAGAAATAGAGAGAAGGAATCAATAAGAGAGATGAGAAGAAACAGATTAGAGAAAGACAAAAAGTAAGGAAAAAGATAAAGTAGGAAGAACAGAAAGAAATATTAAGAAAATTATATACATATATATATATATATATATATATATATATATATATATATATATATATATATATATATGAATGCACCTTTAGTTTAGTATGGAAGCTTATAAGACAAAGTCAGAAAGTTAAGCCATGTTGAAAATTGTCTGTGAAAGTCACAAAGAATGTTACAGGAAGGAATTTATGCAAGGAATGTTGTATAATTTTTGTTTCAAAGATCTAAGCAAGTTTTAAAATGTTAATTGTAAAAGAAAGTCTGTGTGCAAACATACTGGATAAAGTTAAAGAAGTATTATCCAGCTTTTCTGTAAATTAGACATTTAAATAAAGCACAACATGTTTTTCTTAAAGCACTAACCTGCTCTTTAACAAAGATTATAAAAGGTCTCTTAGCACAGGTACTACCCCTAGAGTTCCCAGTATACCAACACCACCCTGAAGATTATGTCCTCCTCAAAGGATGGAAAGAAGAAAAAACTCGAGCCAACCTAGGAAAGACCCTACAGGATGACAAAAGCCCCAGACATTGCTTGGGGAATGCTGAAGAAGACAATGCAGGAGGCTAAGTGAATCCTGCTCCAGACACAAACATCATTCACTCCAGATAATTTGTATGTTTTTTATTCTCTCACTCTGCTTGCAACCTGTACCTGCTACACTATCAAGCACATCTTCTAAACCTACTTTTTGTCTGCACTGTTACTTAGACAAACATCCCCTTCCC
This sequence comes from Callithrix jacchus, assembly GCF_049354715.1. Lineage (NCBI taxonomy): Eukaryota > Metazoa > Chordata > Mammalia > Primates > Cebidae > Callithrix > Callithrix jacchus. The sequence continues at coordinate 138,039,284 of NC_133502.1, read as the reverse complement.
AGCTTCTAATAATGCAACTACTTGGCTAGGAGGGTTAGATTTACCCCCATTGAGGTCCCTTAATAATGATACACATTGGACTAAGGTGCCAAATAACACTACATATCATTCTACTATCCTCCCACTATGTGTAAGTTTTAAAGGTTCTAACCCTTACTGTGTAACTGCCCAAGAAGAAGTATGGTTATAATTTGCCAAAGGAAATATTTAACCTTCTTAGCTGCAAGTAGCCTGAAACCAGGCAATGCAATCAATACTACTTTCCCAAACATTCCTCCCTGTGCTAAAGAACAAAGCCAGGAAAGTAATGGATTCCACTCTAGCTAGGAAGTCTGTCATGGAAAACAAGCCCATAGCCTCTAGTTAGGCAATTTCTTAGACTGGAGTCCCCATGGCTGATTACAGGGTAGCCTTACTAATGTCTTCTACCATCATAGCATTAATTACAGTTTTATAGTCACATCTTGTTCCCCTATAATTTGGTCTGTTGAATGGATGGGATATCTCAGAGCCTGAGTAAAATTCATGCCACCCCAGGCACCTTATGGCACCTGGGACATCCTAGTACCTCTCTTTACACCTGGCACGGGACATACCATATTTCCAGTCACAACTATAATATAACCTTTATTCATAATCACACTGATCAGTGTGTGATTTGCACTACCCATCCATATGTTTTCCTTATGGGAAGTAACATTTCCATTTTACCCAAAAACTCCACATTTGTGACCTGGGTGCAGGGACAGGCTTGGTTTGCCTCATATATCACTAACCACAATATATATAATTTAAAAATTACTACTGTCATGGTATTAAGGAGACAATCTGAGGCATTCTTACTAGTCAATTTGACACATGACTGGCAAGGTTCCTCTGCCCTTGACACCTTAGAATGAATATAATGATTGAAAGAGAAAAATATGGGCCAGGTGCGGTGGCTCACGCCTGTAATCCCAGAACTTTGGGAGGCCGAGGCGGGTGGATCACAAGGTCAAGAGATCGAGACCATCCTGGTCAACATGGTGAAACCCCGTCTCTACTAAAAAATACAAAAAATTAGCTGGGCATGGTGGTGTGTGCCTGTAATCCCAGCTACTCAGGAGGCTGAGGCAGGAGAATTGCCTGAACCCGGGAGGCGGATGTTGCAGTGAGCCCAGATCGTGCCATTGCACTCCAGTCTGAGTAACAAGAGCAAAACTCCATCTCAAAAAAAAAAAAAAAAAAGAAAAGAAAAATGTGACTTGTCAATATTTACATATGAAATTTTGTGTATTTTGAAAATCCAAAAAGATTACAGACAACAATTAAAATTAGTAAGTTAAGTTAGTGAAATTACTGAATATAAAGTAAAGTGTACTCATAAATATGCAACTACCAGTTCATTCAAAAGAAGACAATGTATAATCCCCTAAGAAGTACAGATCCTCACAGGCAAGATGTCCATAGTGGGAGGAGGTAATGGAATGAACAAGGACAAATGACCACAAGGCACACACTAAAGGCCAGAAATAGCATTTGTTGAGAAAATGTTTCAGAGACAAAGGCAGTGACAGGTGCTTGGTTTACCTGTTCCCACTACGCACTGAGGAAATAATCAAGGATAATTGCAGGTCTGACATCAGACTTTGGAAGAGTGAAACCCATCCGTAGGCTGTAAAGCTTACAGTATGCATGATTAGGACAGCACCAGGCTTTATCTGATAGGATCCAAGATAGCAAAGGCCCTAAAATTATAGACGTTCATTTCCTGCTCTGCTCAACCAATTTGACAAACACTGATTGAGAATCATCTTTGTGCCTGGTATAAATGAGGATTAGAACTTTTTTTTTTTTTTTTTTACAAAGTTTCACACTTGTAGCCCATGCTGGGGTGCAATGGTGTGATCTCTGCTCACTGCCACCGCTGCCTCACAGGTTCAAGCAAGTCTCCTGCCTCAGCCTCCTGAGTAGTCACACCTGGCTAATTTTTGTATTTTTAATAGAGATGAGGTTTCACCAGGTTGATGAGGTTGGTCTCAAACTCCTGATTTCAGGTGATCTGCCCACCTCAACTTCCAAAAGTGCTGAGATTACAGGCAGGAACCACCATGCCCTGCCTGGGGAATAGAATTTAAATTTGTGATATTCTGGGAAAAAAACATGGGACCCAGTCCTGTTATACAACTTCAGAATTCATGGTTGAGGAAATAGCAGTCCCTCTCCTGTCATAATTAGGGAACTGAAGTCCAGGTCTCACAATTCTCCCTACATTATATGGTGAACCAGTGGTTTTACTTGCTACATCTGCATTAGACCAAGATTCATTGACTTATGCATTTGGTCACATCTGTGCTTTAGAATGCAGATAACATTTCTAAAATGGCCTTACTCTGAAGGTGGCAAAGTGAAATGGATTCATTTTGAACATGTTAAATGTTACCTCAAGATATGATATAAAATCCAAAATAAGGGCATCCCAAAATGTGGAAAGAAGAAAAACATCTTAAATCCAGACAAGCATCCAGTAGATGTGTCAGTAATACATCACACTCTGAGGGATTGGGATGTGGAATCAGTCTCATTCTTCCGGAGGGAGGATAATAAAAGTAAAGCTATACAATTCTACAGAAAGGATCTAGGATATTAGTCAAATAACTAGAATAGATATTTGGTAATAAAGAGTAAGACCAAAAGATTAGTTGGCAAGTTTATTTCTATCAAAGAATTTTAAATGATAAACAGATTAATTTCTTTGAAACAAAATCCTTCCTTTGAATGGGATTAAAATGTAGACGCATTTGCTGCTGAGACACATAAACTAAGGCTTGGTGTACTTGAGTACCTCTAAATTCCAGAACCAACCTGAAAAAAGAGTTTAGTTGAAAGAGAAGAACTGAATAGTCTCATCAGAAATGCAAAGATGGCGTGATTCTCAAGGTCCTGACTTTGTCATATGAGTCACTATGCCTTCAGCTGTGCCTTCCTAGGTTATTTCATCTTTAAAAATGATATAAATTATTCAGCTTAGTAAATTATGAAAAATAACTAATGACCAGTAAATTATGTAATTTTATAATTTAATCATTTATCTAAAACTGGGTATTACACACCCACACACAGACACACACACACACACACGCATGCATCATTAGTGAGATAAATCATGTAAATATTTCCCTGGATTATATTAAGAATGTGATTACTTTATGATATCCATGTAGTAATTAAAATCAAATTTCTAAAATGGTATGGTATTATATTATTTTATTTAATGATTACATTAGATTAAAATGTAGAAGACTTAAATCCAAATTCTTAATTGTGACTGCAATTAGATTAAAGCCTATTGGGAAAGATGTATTTCCCATCATGAATTTAGTGGTATTTCTTATTTTAGATAGATGATGCTTGTATAATTAAATGATCATTAAATTCTAAGCTAGGAAGCAGAAATACCCTCATTAAGTTACTGTTAATGGCTTTTTATTTTTTAGTATGGAGCTCTATTTGGAAACCATCACAGAAATTTTTAATATTGACAGAGGACACTTACAAACAAGTGGCTAAATAAGGCTGAGTACAACACCAAAGTTAAAGTATTGATACAGTTTCTCCTTTTTGTGAGAGTATAAAATATTGACTTAAAAGATAGAACTGTAATTAGTGATTTATCTCCAAGGAGAAGTATTTAAGTTTATGTTCCTTGTTTCATGTACAAATTCTTAAGAGTCTGAATTCTGCAATTTATAGCTTCAGAAGAAAACAGAAAATCAACACACAATAACAAGCGCAACTTTTTTATTATTATCATTAAGTTGCCTGTTTCTTCACGTTGGCAAGACTCTTCAATATTATTAGTCTGACTGAGCTGCTGATACTGCTACTCACTGCTGAACATTATTTTATTTTATTTGGTAAATCTCTATGGCAGTTTTATTGCAGGCTGAAAGCAGAATTGATCCCAGCCCTAGTTTACTTAGACTAAGATAGTTTACTTTGACTATCTTTCCGAGGAATACAGATATTCCCCATTAAGGTGAACTTTGAAGAGAAATCAAACTAAGAGCAATTTTATTTCAGCCTAAAACTTGTTCCTGCAACTTCTCTCACTATGTAACTCTTTAGAGTATTCATTAAAAAAGAAATTTTTATAGTAAAAATGTTATTAATGATCAAATTTTTTACTTATATAACCTCAAAATGATTTTAAATTCTCTCATTCTGTTTTGAATTTCACGTTTTAAAACAAGTTCAAATGGTATGGAATACTGCATCCTGGGACATCATTGAAACTGAAGTAGGAATCTGTTAATTTCAAGGAAGCTTTTAAAACTTCAGCCATTACAATGTATCTGCACAGTTACTAATATAAATGTTTGAAGCACTGGGGTTACATTCTTTTCCTTAACTTCTTTATATTGTATGAAATACAATGTATGCTTACATTGTTGCAGGTAGTATAGTAGTAATTAAATATACAAATGACAATATCTATGGTCTCAAAGACAAATAAATATGCATTTATCAACATCTGTGAAAAATGTTTTAGTAGACATATGAATAGTATGCTTGAGAAGCACATTTAAGCATGTTACTAAGAACTGAAAGGCAAAGACCAGCTGTCTTAGGCGGATGAGGCTAGACACATATAGAGGAGTTTGTCGAGTGAAGATCAATGTTTCCACTGAAGAATTGAGGTAACAGTCTGAGTTAAGCCCTGAGTCACGGGGCATCCTAAAATTAAGAAAGGTACTGCAGTAATTCTGTTTACAGATTATTTGTACTTGAACTAAGTTAATGATAATGAAATGAAGGGATTGGATTAAAGAGATTCTAAGACATAAAAATGACATAATTTAGTGACTGGAGGTACAGGATTAGTCAGAGGTACTAGGCCATGATAGTTCAGTTTTAAGATTGAGCAACTGGGCAGATGAAGTATCATTTAATGAACATGGAAATAAATATGTGAGAAAGAAGATGATGTGGTGATGTGGTTATTATTTAATAAACACCTAGGGCCAGAAGTTCAAACATGACATCCAAACTAAAGGTAGATGCTAGTCGTGTATTTGCCTATAGATAGGGATCTATACAAGAGAGAAGTAAACAAGTGGAGAGTAATGGGAAGAAGTCTAAAAAGGTACCCCTAGCAAACACTAAAATGTGAGGACCAGGATATGGAAAAGAATTGCTTCCATGAAGACTTCTCAAAAGCAAAGTTGGAATGGATTCTACTAGATCAGAAAATAGAAAATGGAGACTCAAGAAGTAAGAAGTTGTCAGTCACAATTCTGAAGGCAACAAGAGGCATACAGTATTTGATAATTTGGAGATAATTTAATAAAACAGTAATTCACATAAGTCTGCAATATGTAGAAAAATAGAAGGAATAATGCAGTACCCCCTAATAAGATGTATGGGGGCACCATTAAGGCACACATGCTGTTATTTAAGGGGCAAACTGGGGAGGGACCACCAATTGACTAAACCCAGTGGGAAGGTAGAGGACAAGAAAAGAGTCCATATCATTTAACTTCTTCTAGTACCTAGCAGATGGAAGGATATTGCCTGAACTGTGAGGTGCAAATAGAACATAATAGTCATCAAAGTAGAATGCCACAGATATAGGACAGAATTGAATACCACAGATATAGAAATTCGAAAATCATAAAGAAGAGAAAATATATTTACTATTCATTAAATGAAAGTGAATTATCATAAAGGTCTTTACCCTCATTATTGTCGCATTGAACATGCAGAAGAGGAGGAAGAAGTGAAAGAGTTGGTCTTAATGTCTCAAGCATGGCAGAGGCAGAAGAAAATTCATGTATAAGTGGACCCATGCAGGTCACTCTCATGTTATTCAAGGGTCAACTCTAAATTTTTGTACTTTGCAGTTCACCTTGACCTGCTAACTTTCATTGTAATTAACTCACACTGGATTTGTATATAGTGTTACTAAAGTATTTTGTAAATCTAATGTCCTCACATCGAAAAAGCTAAAATTATGATAGAACACAGAAGGACTGTATCAAAATTTAACAACTTTTCAACAATTTGGCTAAAAGCAGATTATCAATTCAGTTAAATAATCAGTCACCTTTATAAAAATGTTTTAAGTAATAGTGTTTATTTAAAAAAATCTGTAAAATTCAAATTTTGATAACAAATTCTTAAAACTACAGTTTAAAATGTATATCCACCATTATTTCAATAGAAAAATTAACTCAATTTTGTTTGCTGATTGGTGTATTTTATGCCTAGTCACAGTGTTTGATTAGGTTAGAAATTATATTGTCCTGAGCAAATAATGTCCTGTCATTATCTCTATAAAAATAGAGAAGGTATAGTGCTGGTAAAGCAAGAGGTCCCATGTCTTTCTGGCTGAAACAAATTTTTGTGATTAAAGGCTGGCTTCATTATTTAATATAGAAAATATATAAAAAAATAAATAATGAAAGAAAGACAAATATTACCATATCTAAGGCAAAATGACCAGGTGTGGTAGGAACAGAAAAATGGGGTGTAATTCATCGCCTAGATAACTCTTTGCCAATCATTTTATCAATCATGCACTCCATCATATATATTATATGCCAAATAAACAGAAACAGTTGAATCCTTATTTCCACCTGACTTTTAATATATTAACATTTGGATTCTTGCATATATTGTTAATAATAATTTATGGCTGAGTACTTTGCATTGTCTAAGACTATATAATTATTATCTGTAACTGTAGATACAACTACATATATGCAGAGTGGTATTAAGCTTAGTGTAGTTCCTATTTCATTTAATTATCTGTAATAAGTAATTTTAGATTGTTATATATTTAAAATTATGCTCTTCCATGTCGTATTAACATCTCCATACCTGTCAGTTTATTTATAGCTATTTAACCTACCTAAAAATTAAAACACATTTTCTGTTCTTATATGTCTCTGCTACTAAAGACACTACATAACATAAACTCAAACATAAGTTTAATATTAAAATGCACTTGGTAAAACATGAGTGATGTGAATTATAAATAAGCAATTCCGCAGGTATCCTTATGTGTTATGTTCTACTAAGCCTACATAATTTGATGGGATTTGAAATAAAACAAGTGCTCTGGCAAGGTTCATATGGAAAGAGGTGTTCATCTCTGGAACAAAAGAAATTGCATTTTTTTGGGGGGGTCTTTAGAAACTCACATTTGGATGGACAATTTCAAATATCTTCTATCAAAAGACAAACACATTATCAAAGAACACGAACATTCCTTAGTCAAAATTCTAAAAGTTGCAGATAAATAGAATGTATTTTTTGTAGAGATGGGGTTTCACCGTGTTGGCCAGGCTGGCCTCGAACTCCTGACCTCAAGCAATCTGCCCACCTTGGCCTCCCAAAATGCTGGGATTATGGGCATGAACAGCTGTTCCCGGTCTTATTTATTTATTTATTTAGAAAAAGCCTCACTCTGTTGCCCAGGCATGAGTGCAGTGATGTAACCTCAGTTCACTGCAATCTCCGCTTCTTGGGCTTAAGTGATTCTTGTGCTTCAGCCTCGTGAGTGGCTGGGATTGATTACAAGCACATGCCACCATGCCCTACCAGTTTTTGTAGAGATGGGGTTTCACTGTGTTGGCTAGGCTGGCCTCAAATTCCTGACCTCAAACAATCTGCCCATCTCTGCCTCTCAAAGTGCTGGGATTACAGATGTGAACCACTGCTCCCCGTGTGTATATTTTTAACAAATAAATCAATTCTACATTACTCTTGTCAGGACCTGTTTTGATTATGTATATGGACCAGGAGCTGAAAAACACTGGAAAATTCCATAGGCCAGTATAGTATTGCAAAATCCTGACTGATTAGAATGTTATTCTATAAAATGTATAAAAGAAAAAAAAAAACAAAAACAAATTTAGGTTCAAAAACAGATAAAAGGAAAAAGTTGAACAGTGTAGTTGAAGGATATGCTTTCTGGTGTTGCACATATTGGTAGCAACAAATATGATATTACACTACTAAATGTGATTTCAAAGTAAGTTAGTAACAAGGCTCATTGCATGCATATACATCTCAATTGAGATTGATTTTGAAAGTATGTTGAAAACCCCCAAAAAATTTCACTGTGGACCATTGCCAAGGCTACTGTGTCTATGAGACTGCAGGCCTAACAAACTACCTTACCTTATCATCAGGAGCTTTACCAACTCATCTAGTGGATGAATCTATAATATTCTTTTTATCACCATAGCCTAGAGTAGAATATAAGACCTTTAGGTTGATGGGAGTGCCAGGGGCTGGATGGAAGTAAATGCAAAACAACCAACACCGGATGAAAATCACAATGGGAAAGGGAAAACAAAACAACACACTCTCAAAGAACACAAACATTCCTTATTCAAAATTCTAAAACTTGCAGATAAATAGAAAATTAGGAAAGGCAAAATATATCAATTATAATAATTATTTACTCCAAATACTTATAAAGAAATATGTTCCATAAAATAGAACATTAAATGTTAAAACAAGGAAATAAATGAAATGAGAACAGTTGTACATGAGACATTACTATATTAGAAATCCAGAAATTAAAATATAATGAAAACTGGCCAGGCATGGTGGTTCATGCCTGTAATCTCAGCACTTTGGGAGGCCAAGGCAGGTGGATCACTTGAGGTCAGGAGTTGGAGATCAGCCTGGCCAACATGGTGAAACCCCATCTCTACTAAGAATGCACAAATTAGCTGGGCCTCGGGTGGGCACCTGTAGTCCCAGCTATATGGGAGGCTAAGTCAGGAGAATTGCTTCAACCCAGAAGGTGGCAATTGCAGTGAGCAGTGATTGTGCCACTGCACTCCAGCCTAGGCAACAGAGACTCTGTCTCAAAACAAATAAAAAAATAAATAAAAAGAAGTATATAGAAAAATCACAGAGAAGTGTCACAATTTTAGAATTTTAGAATATGAGAAAATAAGGATAAGACATGGTTGAAGAGATAAGTAGTTAATTACAAAATAAATCTGAGTTTATACATAATAAATTAAATTAGATTCATACTACTTCTAACATAAAATAAATTAACAGAGAAGAGTTTAGTACATTTACATTTAGCAAATAGCAAATGAATAATAAATCCATTTCAGGTAGATTAAAGACCTAAGTGTCAAAGGTACACAGATAAAAAAAGTTTGATAAATCTGGACATCAAATAAAAATATAGACAAAGAAATAAATTTAAAGCCCATGGAATAAGAAGAGTAATATTCAAAATACAAAGAAAATGTCTACATTGTATATTAAGTGGAAAGGAAAAAAAAAGAAAATGAGCAAACTTTGTTAAAAGGCATTTGATTTTTAAGTAGAAGGAATATAAATGCCTAAAGATACATAAGTAAGACTCAGGTACATCAGTATTAAGGAAAATTACTGTAACAAAACAGTGGAAAGCCATTTCACTTAGGTCTGCTTCGCAGTATTAAAAGGTCTGACAGTATCTGTTTGACAGAGAGCTAAATCATGAGTGAACTCCCATTTACAATTGCTACAAAGAGAATAAAATACCTAGAAATACAACTAAAAAAGAAGGTAAGTGGGCCGGGAACGGTGGCTCATGCCTGTAATCCCAGAACTTTGGGAGGCTGAGGCGGGTGGATCACGAGGTCAGGAGATCAAGACCATCTTGGTAAATATGGTGAAACCCCGTCTCTACTAAAAATACAAAAAATTAGCTGGGCATGGTGGTGCGTGCCTGTAATCCCAGCTACTCAGGAGGCTGAGGCAGAAGAATTGCCTGGACCCAGGAGGCGGAGGTTGTGGTGAGCCGAGATCGCACCATTGCACTCCAGCCTGGGTAACAAGAGTGAAACTCCATCTCAAAAAAAAAAGAAGGTAAAGATCTCTTCAAGGAGAACAACAAACCACTCATCAAGGAAATAAGAGAGGACACAAACATGGAAAAACATTCCCTGCTCATGGTTAGGAAGAATAAATATTGTGAAAATGGCCACACTGCCCAAAGTAATTTACAGATTCAATGCTATCCCCATCAAGCTACCAATGACCTTCTTCGCAGAACTGGAAAAAACCACCTTAAACTTCATATGGAACCAAAAGAGAGCCCACATAGCCAAGTCAATTCTAATCAAAAAGAACAAAGTGGGAAGCATCACACTACTGGACTTCAAACTATACTACAAGGCTACAGTAATCAAAACAGCATGGTACTGGTACCAAAACAGAGATATAGACCAATGGAACAGAACAGAGCTGTGGAAGCAATGCCACACATCTACAACCAACTGATCTTCGACAAACTGGGCAAAAACACGTAATGGGGAAAGGATTCCCTGTTTAATAAATGATGTTGGGAAAACTGGCTAGCCATATGCAGGAAGCTAAAACTGGACCCCTTCCTTATACTTTATACAAAAATTAACTCCAGATGGATTAAAGATTTAAACATAAGAACTAACACTGTAAAAGCCCTAGAGGAAAACTTAGGCTAAATCATTCAGGACATAGGCACAGGCAAGGACTTCATGACTAACTACCAAAAGCAATGGCAATAAAAGTCAAAATAGACAAATGGGATTTAATTAAACTTAAGAGTTTCTGCACAGCAAAAGAACAAATCATTAGAGTAAACTGGCAACCAACAGAATGGGAAAAAATTTTTGCAATCTACCCATCAGGCAAAGGTCTATTGTCCAGAATCTTCAAAGAACTAAAGCAGATTTACAAGAAAAAAACAAAGTCATTCAAAAGTGGGTCAAGGATATGAACAGACACTTTCAAAAGAAGACAAATATGAGGCCAACAAACATATAAAAAATGCTCATCATCACTGGTCATTAGAGAAATGCAAATCAAAACCACATTGAGATACCATCTCATGCCAGTTAGAATGGCAATCACTAAAAAATCTGGAGATAACAGATGCTGGAGAAGATATGGAGAAAAAGGAACACTTTTATACTGTTAGTGGGAGTGTAAATTAGTTCAACCATTATGGAAGAAAATGTGGCGATTCCTCAAGGATCTAGAGATAGAAATTCCAATTGACCCAGCAATCTCATTACTGGGTATATACCCAAAGGATTATAAATCATTATAAACATACATGTACATGTATGTTCATTGTGGTGCTGTTTACAATAGAAAAGACCTGGAACCAACCCAAATGCCCATCTATGATAGACTGGACAAAAAAAATTTGGCACATATACCTCATGGAATACTATGCAGCCATAAAAAATGATGAGTTCGTGTCCTTTGTGGAGACATGGATGAACCTAGAAACCATCATTGTCAGCAAACTGACACTAGAACACAAAACCAAACATTGCATGTTTTCAATCATAGGTGGGTGATGAACTTGGGCACAGAGAAGGGAACAACACTCACAGGGATATGTTGGGGAGTAGAGGGGAGGGAAAGAAGGGGAGAGACAGTGGGGGCAGGTAGCAGGGAGGATGGGGAGGGACAACACTGGGAGAAATGCTTGATGTAGGCAACGGGGTTCAGGGGGGATGGAGATAGAAAACCACCATGGCATGTATGTACCTATGCAACAATCTTGCAGGATGCAGGACATGCACATGTACCCCAAAGCCCAAATACAATACAAAAAGAAAAACCTCCTCTGCTTGTTTGAAGTGTATTTTGGTACAGTAAATATGGAGACTGATTTGGAAATAGAGGTCAACTGTCCTATCCAAAACCTTTAGGCTCACATGTATTTCTAAACTTGGAAAGACAATAAGATTAATATAATGCATATTATGTTGCAAACCCAGTGGCGTATGGAGCAGCACCCTAAAACTATACATTTTATACTAATGAGATAAATATATTTCTTTATTTTCTTCAGACAATTTGGGATTTCTGGTCATTTCTGAAATTTCTAAAAATCTTCTTTCTCTATAGATAAAGACATAGATAGATTATAAATGTAGATAACAGGTAAGTAGTGAGAGAAATATCCAAGTACCAAATAGCAAGCTCCTTTTAAAGAATCATCTATTAGATATTCATTCATTCCCCTCTCTTTTTATCTCCATTATCTCATCTCTCTCTGAATTTAAAGAAAGATGCATGAATGCATATGAATCCCAAACCTGAAAAAAGGTCATAGGGGCGAGAATATGTGCATGCATGCATATACATCCATGTGAGTGGCTATCTATAATAATTTAAGACAGTTTTTTCTTGTTTATTTATACTGTGCCACCATGCATTTTCACATTTTACATTCAAAAGGTCCAGGATGACCAACTCTAGTGCCAGGCTAACATGTCGGCTCCTCTACTGACTGGCCAATCTGTTCCAGTAAAAATACAACTCCAGCAGATACATATTGATGGAGAGTAGCAAAGGACAAACAGACCAAAGTAGAGAGTATGGCCTTCATTTCTATTATCTGGAAAATAAACAGTAAAATTGGATATTCATCTTTTGAAGGATTTAGCAGAACATCTTATTTTTCTTTTCACCTGGAGATCTAAGCTACATGCTTTTGTTGCTATTAAGATTTTATTTTTATGATGGCTTCTATATAACTGAATTAATTGAGAAACATGAAAGTTTTATCATCATCTTAATCAGAATTATTTCTCAATCTTCTCAAGAAGGAATATTGTGATACATAAAAAGTTGAGATATAAGATACAAATATTTTAAAACTAGCAGTAGCCAAAAAGTGGTATTAGAGAAGTTACAGTTTCTCTCTTCTCTCTGTTACTAGGATACACACTCACTCTTGTTCCTACTTTTTACAAAAGTGCATGTGCATACACTTGCACACACAAAGTCCTTCACGAGTAAACTAAAAAATAGACTGACATCATCTTATTGAATTTCTGAAGCTGTGTGCTCATCTAATTGAAAATATGCTTATTTGTATTAGCATTTATCTTACTTCATACATACTAACATATTTCTTTTTCAGACTTTGTAAGAATTATCATAATCTCTTTAGAGACTTCATTAAATTCCTTTTTTACAGAATTCTTGCTTCTCCCTCTCTTGAGATGTATTTTAAATAAATATATTCTTTCATAGACATGTTTTCTTCACAAATTTAGAAAAACTTTGGACTTACTGTTAGAAACTTGTGGTGCACATCATTAGAAATTTTAAGACAAAAATAAACCTCATAAGAAAAAACTGTGAAAAAAAAGTTAAAAGGAGTCTTAAAATTAAGGTCTTATACTTGCTTAGTCTTATGTTTGAATTTGCGTTTTAAAAACATGCACATAGAAGTTTTGGAATTATATATCACAGGATTATACCTGATTATACAATGGGGCATATCTATGAAGATTTATCACTTGTATTTTCTGAAGAATGAGTGAACAAAAAATAAATATATTAGATATGCAGTTAGAATAAATCAGTACCTCTCAAACAGAAGCCAGTTAGGGTTAAAATGTATGTAAAACATTTTACCCAGTTTATCTCACATTGAATAATTGTTATTCCTATTCTCATTGTCAATATTTTGACTCCATTGCCATATGTAAATTGAAATCCACTTTTTTTCTTAACAAAAGAAAGCCAAGAAACCCTAGATGTCAAGTACTTCTCACATGTTATCTTTGGTTTTCTGAAAGAAATATGGGTTTTTTGTATCTACTGCATAGTAACAAATTTCAATAAGAACAACTGGGATTTGCCTCCCTAGATTATTTTTTATGAGAGATGTCAACGTTTTCAAAGTACTATTTTCCTAAGTATGTCTATTTACAGTGCCAATAGAGACAAAGCTTTATACAACAGAAAGAAATACTGATCTAACATACATGTCAGACAGTTTCTGGAGAAAGCCTGATGCTTCCATAATATATTGATTTCTGAGAGGGTAAAATAAGATAAAGAAGGCATATAAATGCCAATTCATTTATCTACCTAAGCATATGTACATCTATTCATCCATCCAATCATCTATCCATGCATCCATTCACTCATTTATCCATTTATCTATCATCCATCCATGCATCCATCCATCCATCCATCCATTACACAATTTCTGGAGCATAAAGTGGGTATATAACAGAAAAAATAAGGAGGAAGTGTCTGATTTCTTAATGTACTTTTTGTCTAGATAACGGTCATAAAGGCAAAAAGATAGGTATGCAATACTCATATGAGAGATAGAAATTTAAGAACATAGCATAAACAAACAACATAATATTGGCAATAAAAGAAAGCTCTTCAGAATAAATGGCATCTGAGATGAGAATTTAGGAATCACTAGAAGCAAAGTAGATAATACTGTGTAAGAAGAATATCTCAGGCAAAACAAACATGTACCAGCGTCAAGAATAAAAAGAGGGCTGGTACATTGAAAGACCATAGTTTCCTCTTACTTTTATTTGTTTCAATCACGTTTTCTTTGTATTTTTCTTCAAACCAAGTCTTCAATCACTTTTGTGCTGCAGGTGTAGCTCTTTTCCTATGCATACTGCATCAAGTTTACTGTTGAAAATGAATTAGTACATGCCCTAAAGATTTGGCTCTAACCTCTTTTGACCTAGAAAATCAATAAGTGAATGTTATAAAGCCTAGTATCATCTGTTGCTCAAGTGTTTGAAAGGTGAATTTATGATAGCAGAAATGATTATCAATTAAAAATTATGAGCCTATAGTGCCTCATGGATTATACAATTCAATCATCACACAGACCAGTAAATCAATCAATCAATCAATCAATCAATCATCACACAGACCAGTAAAGAAATAAATACTTCAAAAATTATGACAACACTATTACAAAGGCCAGTTACATACTGATTTAAAAGGGTTAATATAATATGTGAAATTAGAATTTATATATATATATATATATATGTAAACGGAAGAGTTGATGTAGATAATTTTCAAACTATAATGAAAGTGAATTTTGAAGCAGGTTATATAAATGAGTGTGGATGCCTTTATCACAAATTTTACATTATAAAAAGAAATATGGTTATATGCAGAAATTTATGTTCATTGTTATCATTATATTCTTAAATTTCAAAAGCAGCAAGATTAAATGAAACCATTAACTTATGAACTTCTTAGTTTAATAAAAAACATTCAGGGCATTAAAGAAATATAATTAAATTCAATTGAAATGCATGAGACCAATCTATTTTGAAGATGGGGATAATAGCAGGAAATGTAGGCTATTCTCTTGGTACTATGTATGGTTGTGCCTTGCTTTTAACCTTTGCAAAGATGCAGTAATGCATAAATTATAACAACATTTTAAAGGTTAGAGTAAAAATCTTCAAGCATTAAAGGGATTGGATCATATCAAATTACTCTCCAGTGTTGAAAGCTTTAGAGTTAAAACAAGATAGATCCTATGTATAAATCACTTAAACTAAATATAATTGAGACTTTCTATAAAAATAGATGGTGATTAAAGCAATATATTTTAATAAGAATCTCTTTCTTTGGCAAAATATATTAATTTCAGTATTGAAAAATATCTAAAATGCATACAGTTTGTATTCATTAGCATAGTCTGTCTTTCCAATTCAAATGGTTGTTTTCAAATTCAATATACTTGCTTACATTAAATCAAATGCTACCTTCTCATTTGACCATATTATGAAAACTTGAATAAAGAGTCTTGTGAAGATCTAGTGAACAATATTGGTATGGCTTAGCATTCTGAAGAAAAAAATTAGCATGATCTTAAAAACTGAATCAGAAGCCAAAATAGGGAGTTAAAAAAATGAATCTTAAGACTGGTAAATACCAATCTCATTAATTTTACTGAAAGATTACATATATAATATCATAACATAAAGATTTGGGGAATCTAAATTTGAATTCAATGATGAAATTGTTTTACATATACATACAGTATAATAATGCTTTTTTTGTTTTAGCATTCCAAGAAGTAAAGTATGGATGTATATGCAAATACACTGCCATTTATTTAGTAGGTTTCTTTTTCGTGCTAAATTGGAATTTATAAATATATTAGGAAATACTTCCTTAGATTTTAATTTTTTAAATTAACTTGTAAACCATTGCACTCTCCCAGTCAATATGCTATTATTGCCTTTTCACTAAGAGCAAACATACAAAACAAGAATGGAAACATATACATAAACGGATAAGTAACTGTTAAATACAGTACACATAATACTATTTAAGCATACAAAAATATACATAAACACACATTTATAAAGACAGCAACAATACAACTGTTAGTGGAGTCACATTGCCAATACTGGGATACTGACTCCTCTACTTACTAAATATAGGTGATAACTAGGCAAATGGTAAAGCTGCTTGCTTCAATTTCCTTACATATTAAATGGCAGAAGCATCAATGTACACTTCTGATTATTGCTGTTAGAATTGAAGATATATATTTTATATATATAATATATATGTGTGTATATACAAGGCAATGAAGAGTGCAATAAGTGATAGTTATTATAATATCTAGTAATAGGCATTACTATATATATATCACTAGAATTAGAGAATTGCAGATGACTTTCAACCCAAGAAACAGTTATATAGAGCATATTGTGTCTTTTCCTAAGATATTTTAAAAATGAGAATGAGAATGGGCAGGTGGATGCTACAATATAATATCCCATTATTATTAAGACCCTTGCCACAGATTCTTTACATGTTAATCATACTAGGAAATATGCAGTACTAATTACAGAAAATTAACAATTAATTTGCAAATCTTAATTGTAAGAAAGTGTCATTTTTAAAAACTAGCATTTTGCCTCTTGTTGCCAATCATTTATTACATTTAAGGGGACTATTCCAATCAGGAATGTCAATCTGAACTCCATCACCTCTGAATAAAGGAAACGGTCACTAACAGTGAGATCTTTGAAACTAACTGTAGCCTGTGGATAATGACCATTTTACAGAATGCCTGGGACACAAAATGTTGTCAATATAAGTCTGCTAAATGAAGTAATTAATAGTTAATTAAAGCAGGCACTCAATGCTTAGGAGATTACTAGGATTTTTTTTAGTATATAACAAATGAAAGGATACTGGAAAAGCTTTCCAATATGAACTGAATCTCTGTCAGGTACCATTATTCTAACGTAAGTGAATTCTGCTTAACCACCTAAATGAATTAATCTAATATTTTCTTATGTTTCTTCTCAAAATTCAGATGGCACAAGTAAGGTGGAGATATGATCTCATTTGATAATAATTCTTCATAGGTAACTTTTTCCAGAATCCCACAGCCTTGTAAGGGCAGCGTACATAGAATCATTCCTAGTTAATACTTGCTCAGGAATATAATTACCCTATTAAGATATAATACACTTATGAGTCTCCAGGGTGCTTTACCTGCAGGACTTTTCCTTAGTCGAGCTAAAGATGGGGTTCTTGTTCCAGGGCCATGAAAATTTAGTCTCACAAATGGTTTAGTGTGAGCAAAGCAGGGTTTTATTGGTTGAAAAGGAAAAAAATGGGAAACAGACTGTCTACAAGGCCAGAGTTCTGCTTTCCACCTTGCAGTTTGAATCCCAGGTTCCACCCAGGAAGAGAAGGGGCCAGTCTCCTCCCCACTGCAAATGGTGTGAACCTACGTGGCTCCACACCAGTGCACATTCCTCCCAGTGTGCAGGCAGGTTGGAGTGTTTCTGGGGATCTCCTCCCACCTGGTTGTTTATTCCTCCATCTAAATAAGTATATCTGACTGCTGTTAGAATAACAATAAGGATGAAGACAGTTTTTAACTGCTTCATTCTGGGAAGGAGTGCTGTTTTGTGGGAAACGGCAGTCAGAGCTCCCTCGGAGGTCTATTTAAGGGCTCACAGAAGAATGAGCTATGGTCAGAGACTTCAGTTGCAAGACCATTTGAAGAATGACCTGAAGGCAAGAGCAGACACATTGGGTATTTAGAAAACATGTATCAAAACAAAACAAGGGGAGGGGTGGTAAGGAGAGCTCTAAAATTCCTAGGCATTTTACCATTTTGCAAGGGGAGAAGGAGGTCAAAAGCCCAACTTTTAAAAATGCTTACCCTTATGCCAGCATGTTGCGTTTTTGGGTTCCCTTCCCCAGAGCTCAGTACTAAGTCAATCAGCTTAAGGTTTAGGAAATTAACTCTTTCCAGTTTGGAGGATGCATCTGAGGGGAGTGTCGTATAGTATGAAGACATAATTACCTTTTTGTGAAGAGAGAAATGAGGAGAAACAAAAAAAAAGAGGGCATTTTTCAAAGGAGTCCCAGGAGTTCAGGATGCATTCGAAAGGGATACAGACTGAAGATGAATGGCTACTCATAAAGAAAGAGGAGAGCAGGCCTCCCTCGCTCCTTTCTCTTCCTAGCAGATACCTGAGATACCTGAGGGAAAGCAGGAAGAGCATCCTCTTTCCTTCTTCCATCCTTTCATCCCCAAGTCCCAGCGACCTTGGCAGGTGCCACCATGAGTTTCAAAGCAACTTGCATTCATGAGGCAGGGGGTCCTAGAGGGTGAAAATCATCTGCTCCTCCCCACATATGTCCTAGCTCCCCTGCTGTCAGTAGCCTTGAATTCCTTTTATCTAATTTATGCCATGGATACTAATATGAGCTTTATTCATGAAATAGGAAGCTTGGGCTTGGCTTAATCTGCAGAAATCAACCAGGCTTACCTGCACTGTGCCCTTTAACCTCTGTTGTCTGCCTCTGGAACCCTTGGATCTAGTTTTCTTTCCTAGGACTTTAACTTGAAGCTGGGAATTGAGTTTGGGACAAAAATGTGTCTCTGGGGGTGTCATGGACTTCTTAGCATAAGCTGAATGCTAAAGTGAAGCTGTGAAATTGAGTGCTCATCCAACAAGGGAGAGAAAAGGATGTCTTGTGACACACCCAGATAACTGGTGGCTGCAGTTATGCTTGCTAGGATTTGGGTGCATGCAGCTTTGCTTTTGTTAGCTCCCCTGGTCTTACTGTCCCTAAAGGAAACCTCCAGATTATGGGCACCCTGTTTACTCCCATCACCTGGCCTAATTTGCAGGATAATTGCTTTGAACTAGAATGTTCATCCAGATTTCTACATCATCCATCCCTTTTGTTTTTTCTGAGATGCAGCCAGAGATTGCTGGTTGCTTTACAGGAACAAGTAGGATTGGTCTAAAATGTAGGCAAAAACTTAGAAACAACTAGTGTATTTAGAATTTAATGACAAATATATGTTTTCAAAGATGATTTCTTTCTTATCAATTCCCTTTTTTGTTAAAAAAAAAATTACCGTAGTACTAAATGGTTTGCAAAATAGACTTAAGTCTTTCGCTTGGCCTGATTATTTGCATAAAGTGCAACAAGAATAATTATTTCTACATAGGCCCTTTAGATTGGCTTTGATGGAAGTTTGTTCCACAAGGAATCTCAGATAAGACCTTTAAAGATGAATCCAGTCATGGGTTCCATCCTCAAATATCTGTGCATTGGGTGAGTCTCTTCTCATAAGGCCTCAAGATAAATTCTGAGCTCCTGGACCTGTTAGAAAGTGACACTCTTTATTGACCCCAGGTCAGGAACCTTGTGCAGTTTGCATAAATGAGGGTATGAGGCCAATTTCTCCCATGGGGCTTTTATGGGCTCTGCAAGTTGAGATTGACTCCTTAAAGGGAAGCATACCCTTCCAGTCAAAGCCTTGGTAACAAAACCACTTTCTCCAATTGTGTCCTGTGGCAAAAGAAAAATAGATTCTTATTGCACTAATGGCAAACAATATTGCCATAAGAATACTCATGGATAGTTTCCAAATTCTAGAGGAACCAGACAAAGAGAAACAAACATGCTCCAAATATTTTTCATGGGAGTAAACCTTACTGAATTATTAAAGCCTATAAATAGTTCAAAATAAGTTGCCTTGACTCCACAAATCAAGGATCAGAAATATGCTAACCAAAAGTCAAAAAGTTTGCTTTAGCTTTCGAAGTGCAGTCCATTTAGTTAACTTTTGTTTGGCTTGACATTTGTGAACATTTCAGTTTTGGATAAATCCTTTACATTTTCCTTTATTCTGTTATACCAGACCGGGCATAGAAAGTCAACACCATGACAAAAGTATGCCAAATTGCAGAGTTTATTGCCGGCGACCACTGAGGACTCACGTCTCTCCAACCTGTGGCAGAGAAAGAAGGGTGACAAGACTTTTTTATACCCGTAAAACCACCCTGGGAGTGGGGGTGAGGAGCAGGGATGGGGATGAAGAGCTTCAGACATTTCGAGGGCTAGTGGATTTTGTAACTCACCTCCTGGGCCCAGACGAGGGTGAGGGGGCGGCTCCGGACATTCCAAGGGCCAGGGGACTTTTGTCATTCCAATTGTTACTTAAGTGGTTTACAGAAGTCAAGATAAACATTAGTTTATACATTGTCTGAGCAGTATTAGAATCCACAGATCTTTAGTTACTTATTTGAGTCGAGTTGCAGGAGCCAGGATGGAATTAACTTGGGCTGCTTATTCTGGTTATTACCGGTAAGTAAAGGCTAGCAACTCTGGCAGTTACTGATAAGAGAAGGTAAGCAGCTCTACCTCTTTGCATTCTGCAAAGTAAACTAGCAGTCTTATTTACAGAAGCCAAGGCCCGCAGTTATTGCAAGGAGAATGGGGTAACTTATTTTTGGAAAACAGCTTTTGTCTTTTATAGAATGGCCTTGCTCAGGTTCCAGCTATAGCACAATTCTAATGTCACAGTCTCCAAAGTTATCAGAAATCTGATGACCTCAAATACAAGCAGAAATTGTATTTGCCATCACCTATAAGAGTCCTATAGATCACGACAATTAGCATTGCGAAGATAATTAAAACAAGACAACTATTGTCTGTGAATAACAAAATGTCCACAGTAGTTACAGTTAGCAACACAATTGACAAAGAAGTTTGGTTATCTCCATGGTCTACAATAACTTAACATAGCAACCTTAATTATGATTACTAGCATACACCTAGACATTAGAATTTTAGAAATCCCATACAGCTTTGGAATATATATTATCATTATTCACAAAAATATAACCTAATGAAGATTGAACATCATTTATTTCCAGTAGTTTCAATTATGTCATAATGACAAATCCTAGAAATTATTAACTTTAGATAAAACCTGGTAAATTGTTTCAATTGTGTGCTAAGTGCAGTCAAGTTCTGCCTTCCTAATTAAGGGTGTGGTTAGTTCCATATGTCCCTAGGCCTTACTAATTGTGAAGCAGGCAAACCAAATTGTTCTAAAATCCAAAAGCACTTTATAACCTTAAAACATTTATCAAACCTTGCAACTGACAAGCATAATTTATTTCACTTATTTACATCTTAATGACACCTGCATTATACCAATAATCTTTATGGTTGTTTTTTATTTCTCAAAGATTAAAGTCAAGGGAACTGAAAGGTACCACAGCTTTTGTCTTCCCTTTAAAAAATATTTGATCTAAGCATTCACTTGTCTGTCTTTAGGCCAAATTAATTCGAGATATTTTTACAGGGATCACATATGCACACACAAATATAACTACACAGAAAGGCAGGAAAAAACCCCTTCCCCAGGTAGGGTTCTTTATGAGACAGGGCTAGGAAAGCATGCAGATATCAAACCAGGAAGGAACTTATTCCCTAAGGTAGGATTGCTGCACAAAGCCTTGTCACTGACGTTACAAGCCATGCCTCCAGGATGTAAAACAAGATAGAGGCTTGCAAGGAAGTTTGCTAGAAACCATACAGACATGGAAAGCACACCAGATTGGCTACAGTTTAAGACCAGTCTCATAATTGAAATCTTTACGGAGAATATAAACAGTGATAGTTTGGAGGCCTGGCCTAGTGAAGTGTCTTTTAAAAGTGGGGAAAAAACTTCAAAGATTAACTGCTGATGGGGTAGAGAAGAGGAAGAAAAACATCTTATTCTTATGCAAGCAGTTCCTCCACTAGGGAGAGAAGTTTAATTACTGTCCAGTTGAGTTCAGTCCCCCTTGGCCAGGCAAGGTCCTGGGAACCAGCAGGACCCTTGGACCATGCATACTATCCCTGGCATGGAGGGGAGGGGAAGTGAAGATTTCTCACTCATGTAATTCATTCCAAAAAAGTAAGAAAAGGGCCATGGAAAGGCCCCTGATCCCCAGGATCAGTGGGGATTTGGGGCATGTTTATCCTAACCTCAGAAGTTTGAGGATGAAAGGCTTAAAAGCCACAGTGAGAGGTTTTGAGCCCCCATTTCACTCACCACTTTTTGAGCCCATGTTGGGTGCCAAAAATATTACAGGACATTTTCCTGGTTCCGTTAAAGATGAGGTCCTTGTTTCAATAGCCATGAAAGTTTAGGTTCACAGTTTGAAGGGTGAGTAAAACAGGGTTTTATGTGGTGAAAAGTGAAAAAAAGCAGAGGAATAGGGAATCTCCACAAGGCCAGCATTTCTGCTAGAATGCTTCCCACCTCACAGTTTGAATCCCAGATTGCACCCAGAAAAAGGAGGGGCCAGGCTCCTCCCTTTGTAAATGGTACAAAACTTTGTAGCTCCACCCGCCTGCACATTCCTCCCAGTGTGCAGGCTGGTTGGAGTTTTTCTGGGGACTCCCTCTCACATGGCTATCTCACTTTGTATATGTGTATACATTTCTATGGTGAGCACTAGATTTAAAAAAATTAAATTGTTATCTCTACTGGGGATTTCTTAAAAGTATTGATGTCTAATAGGGAACATTAATGTTCAATATCTGCTTAAGAATATAACATTTTATTAAATTATTATCATTTATAAATGCACTTACGAGTTTGTTTGTTTATTTTTAAGCATATTGAGAGGTTTCTGGTTTTCACGTTTGTTGATGTCTCCGAAAAATAAGTACATTTGATGTATTTGAAATCTAAGAGAGGTAAATAAAACTAGAAGATAATTGTGAATGTTAATTTAGGGGCATATATTTGATTTTTTTGTTGCATGTAAGTAGTACTCACTTGGTCATATTGAAGATGAGATACACAATTTATCCAAAAGCAGCTAACACTGCAAATAAATTCTATATACTTGTTTTAGAGATTTTGCTTTGATTTATTGTTGTTTTATGTGTAGCCAGAAACATATTATA
Organism: Callithrix jacchus; assembly: GCF_049354715.1. Lineage (NCBI taxonomy): Eukaryota > Metazoa > Chordata > Mammalia > Primates > Cebidae > Callithrix > Callithrix jacchus. Next base: position 138,016,241 of record NC_133502.1, on the reverse strand, counting down.
TCTTGTTCTAAAATATGTATCTATAGAAATTTTAAGAGAAAGGTGGAAAAAAAACATATAACAGGAATCAGTAACCACAGCCACTCCTCTGAATTACATTCTTATGGACTACATTTTCTTCTGTTTCATCAGTCAAAGCTAGACTACTCTTCTACTCAGTGTCACAGGGGCACCATCAATCAAAAAGGGATGTTTTGTTGAGCAGGCAAGTATCACAAATGGCTACACAAGTGAGAAAACCTTTTATACTCAGGGACACAAGACATCCCACTGCATTTTCTTCTAACACAGGAGTTGAAAGTGTAGTACTTCTAATATATCTGAAAATAACTGAAAGTCTTTTCTATCCAAATGTTGTAAGCCTCATCAACTGTCAGATTTATAACTTTAGGGTCATGCTTTAAGGCCCACTGAGTTTTACATCAGAGATAAAAAGTAGAATGAAGTTTTTTCAGTAATTTAGTCTGTTTTTCAATTTATTTTGTGTCATCTCTACCAGTGAAAATACAATGTTATTTTAATAAATTATTCCATGAAGATTTAGTTAATATATATTTTTCACTCTCTTTTAAGAAAATATTTGAGAAACTAACATTATTTTTGAATATAAATATACCCTCTAGTGTTATGCAATGAAAAGGAAGGTGACTTTGTGAACACTAGCTTCTTATATATATAAAGTTTTATATATAAAAATATTAAAGTTACAACCTAACAATTATTTATTGTATAATGTTTGTGCTTCATCTCCTTTGGTCCCATGGAGTCTTTGATACTTTGGATCTTTCCTGGAGGAAACATCTACATCAAACTTTGTCAAAGTTGATTTTGTCCTATAATCCTTATGTTGCTGAAGTCCCACATTATTTTTTCAGCCAATGAGGCTTCACAGGAGTAGATGATGCTTTTCTTTCTTTATTTTGGGAGCAAGAGTTTTCCTTTTTTTTTTTTTTTTTTGCTATTCTGTTTCTGTGGAACATTTAATTTCTAACTCTCACTGCCTTCTTTCATTTTACCATATGTTCTTCAGGGGAACTTTCCTGATGGAAGACAGATTTCTCTCTCCGTGTGACTTTGCCTTCCAAGATTACCTTCCCTGGTATCACTCATTTTGAAGTCTCTTTTTCCTGCTTATTGAGAATACACAGATAAGATCACATCCATCAGACTTTGTTCTGGTGTTTGACACACAGGTAGAACTCCTTCTGAGGCTGATTCATCTGTGTTCTGCTGAGGCTAGGACGTCTCTGCCTGCACGATTCTCCTCAGTCTCCCTCTGCCTTCTTGCTTTGACATGGATGCTGCAGCCAGCCTGGCTGACTTCAGGCTTTTTCTGCACTTACATATGCATGGACATTCTCTACTTGTCCAAATTGAAGTTTAGTGTTTTCTATTGCTTAACTGTGCTACAGATATAACTGTTTGAATTCCATACATATATAGTTTTGGAAGATTTTAGCAGTATTATCTTACTGAAAATCAGAATTTTAAAATAATAAATTAAACATGACTTTTAGACCCAGGAGCTACAGCCCTGTTAATGAACATAACAAATTATCACTTATTCCAGAGCTGCCATCTCTTTTGCTGCCAAAATGCACAAGTGAGAAGCTAAAGAATGGACATGTGAATTCAGCTCTCTTTAAAGTTGTCTTTGACATGCAAATAAGCTCATTTGTTATTTTTGTTGTATTAGATCTGTTTCCAACTCTCCAGTCACTGGTTCTCAAATTTCACTATATATTGAATTCAACCCAAATTATATTTAAAGGTAGTTTCCAGGATCACAGGCCTTGAAACTATAAGTCCATAGGTATAAAGGGGAGAGAAGAATTTCCATGTTTAGCAATATCTATCAGCTCTTCCAGTGTGAATGTTCTGTAGACCACCCTTTGAGAACTGGAAAAAAATCAATCATTTTGCGATGATTTTACTAATGGTGTAAGCCATATGAATTTCCGGGGTGTAGTAGTATTAGTGGTCCAGGCCCTAGGAAGGAACTTTAAAGTGAGACTGTGCTAGGTACATTGGAGGCATGGTGATGAAGTCAATGGAAGTAGATGCCAATGAGTGAGGAAGAGGACATCAGGAGATGAGGTTAGAAAGGTAGCCCAGTTGTAGCAAGTTATATATGGATTTGTAGGCCATGCAATTTACCTCATAATTTATTCTAAATAATACAGAAAACCTTTGGGAAGTATGTAATACAAGATTATTACGCTACAACTTTAAAAGTATCAGTTTGAATGTTTTATGAAGAAGATACTCAGAAAATCAGTGTAGGTGGTAGACAAATATTAGAATGTTACTACATTAAACCTGATGAAATGCTATAGTAGTATTGAAGTAGATGATAACATTGGTGATAATGAGAAATGGTTTTATTCTGAATATATTTTGAAAATATAAGAATTTTTAAATTAATTAGATATGGGTTGTGATTATAAAGAGTTGAGAAATAATCTTAAAGTGTTTTGGCTGAGCAATTAGAAATATACTGTTTCCATTTACTGAAACATGTAATATCAGGAATGAATCATACTTGGGTCAGAGGAGTTAAGAGTTTGGTTAAGATATATTGTCTGGAAGATGTTTACAAGGCATCAAATTAAGATGGCTTATGAACAATTGGTTAATTTATTTGAAGCTGTGAGAATAAGTCAGCATTGAAGATAAAAGTTTTGGAGTTATCAAATGATATGTAATATGTAAAGCAATATGTTTGGAGAAGCCTACGTTGTGGGTTCAATTTAGAGACCAGAAGACTCTGAAGAACAACTAGTGGAAGGACTGGGCAAAATTTTTTTAAAAAGTCAGAAAATATGAATAATACCAAAAAAGATTTACATACAGCTGATGGAAGAGCATTATATTTATCAAACAAATCAAATACTGATTAAATATTAACTAAGATGAGGAATGATATTTGATAATTGGCTTTGACAGCGTGGCAATTATTAGTAACATTGACAAGAACAGTAGAGACAAACATCAGTAAATGAGAGGGCTTCTAATATGAATGCAAAGAAGAAATGACAAAGACAGAGAAAGAGAGAGAAATACCATGGTATAATGATTGTAAATACTTAAGTATTATAAGTCTTATAGAAGCGCATCAATTAAAACACAAAGTTACAATGACTACATTGAAAAGGGACATTGTTTGAAGTTATTGTTAAAGAAAAAAATTGCTTTTAATTAAGGAGAAAAATGAAATTGTAATTGTAATAAGATATAATAACAGAATTATAAGTCCCTGTCTCTGCATGTATTGGCTTCTTAATTAGGGAGTCAATTGTGAGGGAAGCCATTTGTGTTTTAAATAAGGATCAAGCATGCCTCTTACATAAGTTTTTGATAAACAGCTCAAATATAGCCTATAGACTGCAGACTTTTATTGACACCTCTCCTCTCCCTTTTTATGTATTCTATTCTTTGAAGACAAAAAAGAAAAACAAATTATCTCATCACAGTAGCATTGCCAGAATAATAATGACAATATACTTCATTATATGACCCTTCTCAAAAAGCAATTTTTATGGCTTTGCACATGTAAAGAACCTTTTAGATTACCCAGAACATCTCAGAGCTTTTCAGAGTTCCCTGTTGTTATCTAGTCTTCCAGAATGTCTGTATAAATCCTGGCAAAGCTGTTCTAACTGAAATCACAGCTGTAGGCAAGTGAGCTGCTGCCAGCAGCTTCATTTTGTTTGGTAATGCCCTGGAATTTGGCATCCTCTACTCTGCTGATCTGAGGACTGTGTCAAATCAAATAGCACTAAACCCTGGGAACAGAGATTTTCCGAGATCTTCAAGTTCAGATAAAATATTGACTTTGCGTGGGGATGGGGCTTTTAAGGTACCCCCAAAAGAGGAAAGTCATCTTCTGAGGCTGCAGGGCTTTTCTCTGCTATCACACCATTGAGTTGAGAGAAGGGGAAGATAGAAATAAACTCAAGTTAAAATATTGCAGACCTCACTATTTTATGAAAATTAGTTTCTCTTGATTATTTTTAGTTCATTCTGTGGGATTTGTTAATTTCTAGAGTCCTAAAATGGTTAATTTTAGTTATTTGGTCTATATTTTTGTTGGCTTAGAAAAAGAACAAGTTTACCAATATACTTACTTAGCAATTCTGAAAGTCCCTTTCAGTTCTGCTTCTTTGATGACACACCAATGTCTTTCCTCCTTGTATTTTAACAGGCCACAAGTGACTCAGGCTAAGCTTTTGTAGGGGTGAGATCCCATAAGTGTGGAGGCAGGGACAAAAGGCCTCAGCCTATTTCCATATAAATAATGGAGAAGAAAAGTGGGAGTGTAAATTAGTTCAACCATTGTGGAAGACAGTGTGGCAATTCCTCCAGGACCTAGAAATAGAAATTCCATTTGACCCAGCAATCCTATTACCAGATATACATTCAAAGGATTATAAATCGTTCTACTATAAGGGCATATGCACATGAATGTTCATTGCATAACTGTTTACAATAGCAAAGACTTGGAACCAACCCAACTGCCCATCGATGATAGACTGGACAGGGAAAATGTGGCACACATACACCATGGAATATTATGCAGTCATCAAAAACGATGAGTTCGTGTCCTTTGTAGGGACATGGATGAACCTGGAAACCATCATTCTCAGCAAACTGACACAAGAACAGAAAATGAAATACCGCGTGTTCTCACTCATAGGCGGTGTTGAACAATGAGAACACATGGACACAGGGAGGGGAGCACTACATACTCGGGTCTGTTGGAGGAAATAGGGGAGGGACAGCAGTGGGTGGGGAGTTGGGGAGAGACAGCATGGGGAGAAATGCCAGATATAGGTGATGGGGAGGAAGGAGGCAAATCACACTGCCACGTGTGTACCTATGCAACAATCTTGCATGTTCTTCATATGTACCCCAAAACCTAAAATCCAGTAAAAAAGTAACTAGAAATATAACCGAAGTAGTAGTTATTAGCTATTCATATGTAATGATAGTTATTCATAGGTGATCTTAATTCTTTTACTAATGCCTCTCAGGTCTGAAGTGTGAACCTGGGGTGACATTGTGAAATGAATGACACTAAGGCAAGATGCTTTAAGCCCTCTGACACACCCTATAAGTGCTGCTGGAGGTCGCCTTGGCTGTGCAGCAGCCCCAGCGCTGTGAAAGTGCCCACTGTTTAGACAGCTAGGGAAGATGTCCAAAATGGCCAAGACATCTCCTTCCTGGAGAAGTCTGGAGAAAATTCAGCTTCTCCAAGCTCTTGTGGTGGGCCTGACAGCTGTCAGGTAGGCCCTAAGACATCCAGGGGCTTAACTGTCTCTATGTCATGCTGTTCTTCAGTGGTCACTTTCCATGTCTACTCTCATGTTCTGCTTCTACACCTGGTTCCTTTTGTCTTAGAAAAGATAATCAGTAATAGTAATATAAATCTTAATATTTTAGTTCTTTCTCAATAAGTAAGGAAAAGGTGCTGATGTATTATGCTCCTTATCTCACTTCAGGTGCCAGAAACTCCTGAGCCCCTACATGAATGACACGTGATGTACTTGACCCTATCACTGCCACACCCTATCTACCCTGACCCTAGTCTGGAACCCTGGGCCCAAACTCTTTTCTCTATCTCTGTGTCTTGAGTCTTTTATTTCTACAATTTCTCATCTCCACACCATCTGGGAGGGGCTCACAGAACCCTGTAGGGCTGGACCCTATAGGCTTTCATTTAGTACCCTTGAAGTCTCTCTCTGTCAGTTGAAGTCAGAGGGTTCATCATGATGGTCAGGTCAATTGTTTTTTTCTCAGTCACTGCAGTCTCATTTCTTTTATAATAGTATTGGGCAGGGTCGGGAGCGGTGGCTCAAGCCTGTAATCCCAGCACTTTGGGAGGCCGAGACAGGTGGATCACGGGGTCAAGAGATCGAGACCATCCTGGTCAACATGGTGAAACCCCGTCTCTACTAAAAATACAAAAAATTAGCTGGACATGGTGGCGCATGCCTGTAATCCCAGCTACTCAAGAGGCTGAGGCAGGAGAACTGCCTGAAACCAGGAGGCGGAGGTTGCGGTGAGCCGAGATCGCGCCATTGCACTCCAGACTGGGTAACAAGAGCGAAACTCCTCAAAAAAAAAAAAAAAAAAAAAAAAAGTATGATCAGGATGAAGAAGTTTATGTTGTGATAAACATAATATATAGTACAGCAAAGACTGTGTCTTCACCTATACTTTTAGTTCACTTGTGTTGATGTGGGCATGTCCTGTACACGGACACTCAGGAACCCGTGGTAACAGAGATTCCCCCATGATTTAGCTGTCTATTTGGAACTTGCAGCATCTTCATGTGGAAGGTGAAAAGTTTATGAAGATCTCATCAGTACTCCTCTATGCTTCAGCCTAGAAGGGGATCAATGTTGAGATCTCTATGAACTTTTTCACCTGCCACATCAAGGTGAAATGCCATGCCAATTTCTCTCCAAAAGAAATGGTCATAAATCGTTATATGGTTTTGTTTACGCTGCAAAGAGATTTTTATTTTTTATTTATTTTTTAATTGCATTTTAGGTTTTGGGGTACATATGAAGAACATGCAAGATAGTTGCATAGGTACACACGCGGCAGTGTGATTTGCTGCCTTCCTCCCCATCACCTATATCTGGCATTGCTCCCCATGCTATCTCTCCCCAACTCCCCAACCTCTGCTGTCCCTCCCCTATTTCCTCCTTACAGACCCCAGTGTGTGATGCTTCCCTCCCTGTGTCCATGTGTTCTCATTTTTCAGCACTTACCTATGAGTGAGAACATGCGGTGTTTGATTTTCTGTTCTTGTGTCAGTTTGCTGAGAATGATGGTTTCCAGGTTCATCCATGTCCCTACAAAGGACACGAACTCATTGTTTTTTATGGCTGCATAGTATTTTTTGCCTCCTTTATGATTAGAAAGAGGAGAAACTGCAATCTACTTTGCTACTCTTAAGCTAGCTGCTGCTTAGTCTTGAAAAATCAAATTTAAACAATTTCCTCTTGCAGTCCTCTCTGCGTGGTCTAGCACTTTGCTTTTGACTTGGCATATGCTTTCTATGTACTATCTTTTTGTTAGCCTACTGGTGCCTTAGCTGAAAAGAAAAGAAAATCTCCTTTACTTCTTTGCTGTACAAAGTAGAATATTGTATAGTTATAATAATATTTTCTTAGAAGCTTTTTCAAAAATTGTCCCCTCAGTAGCCAGTAAGAATTGGCATTCTACCCATTTCTAGTTCAGGGATGAGAGCCCCATTTTTATTCATTCATCTTTTTCTTCCAACTGGCTCAGAGAACAGAGAGTTACACTGATACAATCTGACAGTATGCCTGGTAGTGTCCACCTAATCAATAAATGGTTTCCAGATATTATTAGCACTAACTTCTGCATTGCTTTTCTAAAATTAATATGTAGCTTTAAATCAGCTATTCCTTCCAACATAGAGAATTTAATTAAGAAATAATGTCTTGACTGAACAAGTTTGCTTGATCACCTCACACATGGTGCTTCTATCATCTATCATTTAATGATCCAATAAGTAGAGTGGTCTTGGGTTTCCATTGCATGCAAAGGACTGAGCTAGGATCTTAGATTATGACAAGTATGCAGTATTAAAAAATGTCTAATATATACTGTCTCTTAAGGATATATTATGTTAAAATATAAATCTTAATTCCTCTGTAATGTGATTAATAAATATCAGAAATATTATTATAAGTATAAAATACCTTTCATAAAAGGGTATATACTATATGAATCTATTTGTATAACATTCTTGAACAGGAAAAATTAATCTGTGGTTAATACAAAATTGGACTTGCCTTAGAATAGCAGATTACATTGATGGGCTGAAAATGTACATGAGAGAATATTCTGGTAGTAATAATAATCTTCTAAATCTCATTAAGGTTCTATATTACTTATTTGAAAGGGTATATATATGTGTGTGTAAGATACAACAATTGCACATTTAAAATTTGTGCATTTCATTGTAAAGTTTACAACAGTTTTTAAAAGTGCACATATATTAAAGTTTTGTTAATGGTGTGCACCACATGAGTTTTTATATCTAGCTGCTATTCACTGTAAAATTCTTTCAAATTTGATATATGTTTGAAAATTTTTTATAATAAAATACTGGAGAAAATAATAATGAACTTTGGAATTGAGAATAGAGCAGAGGGGAAGACTTACTTTTTTCACTTTAAATGGTTTTATGATTTTATAATATATCTATTTTACTTTCACAATTTTTGTTTAAGATGCAGAACCAGCCCAGTCTAAATGTGATACATCAGCAGTGCCTCAGAACCAAAGTTAAGAGAGATCTGTTCCAAATGATGTACATGTATATGCACATAAAAGTGTCTTATGTTGGATAAATAATCTTGCTTGCTGAAGTGTAAAGTTAATTTTTCAATACACAGCTGCACAGAAGTTTCAATATGTTTATGTATATAATAATTCATTAAGAAGAGATTTAGTAACACATGTTTTCTAAAGATTGACTTTAAAACCTGTGTTGTCCATGAATTAAAGTTTGTTATGCACCATAATAGATATGCTGAGCCTAGACATTTACAGCCAAAGACAAACCTCTCTACTGAATTTAATTCAATCAATTGTTCAGCTATCTAAGGTTGATGAAAGGGAGTTAACAAGCTTCTGGATCTACAAAATTCAAAAGCAGATGTTTTACTTTAAAAAAACCGGTACAACTCTCAATATAGATGGTCTGTTTATTAATTTAATGTATGTTAGTACCATTATGTTTATGTTACGAACCATGCAACTCAAGTTTCTTTTAATTTTGACCACTTAAGGAAGTAAATGTAATCAATTATTTATATGCAACTTGTCTATAGCAATGAATACATAGTTATGGAAACACATTTGAATTATAGTGAGAATAAGCCATGATAATGGAAACGAAGTTACAGGAAAATGACCCAGACATAAAATACACTTATTTCAAAGAAATTAATTTTCTTTGGATTTGGAAACTCAGTGATTTATAGTAATCTATCAAAGTATTATAAAAGCTTACCAGGAGACAAGATTTGTTAAAACCGAATAAACTTAAATGGCTTATCTTTGCAAAGGATGATAGACCAATAAGGTATTAGTATAGCAGAAGTAGTGCAATATGAAAAACAAATGTGAGTACTGCACATTTATTTGTGTCAATAAATGGCAAGTATCTAAGACTGAAAGGAAACACATGTCCAAGAGAGGAAAATATTTCATGTAAATGTTAGACAAAATAGTATGTTTCTACTAGTAGTGATAAATGTAGTTTTATAATACATTGAACTTCTACAATAAATTATTTTTCTAGAACATCATTAAATACACTTTAATATGCTAATTAATAATAATATGATAAACCTTTGAGTGTTAATAAATCATTTAGCAAATATTCACTAGTATTGTCAGTGATCACTCATCTCAGCCACTAGATATATGATTTGCCTTTAGATTTATGAAGCAATAATTCTCTAGAAGTCTGAACTACTGCTAACTAAACTTTTAAAACTATTTAATGTCTCAATAACTAACACTCAATGAAACAAAAGCCACTGAACTAATACCTCTAACAGAAGTATTTGTAATCATATGGTTTGAAAAAACTTGGACTTCATGTGAGACACTTTTAAAAGTAACTAAAATATTGTCCACTCTTTTATAGCTTTATGCATAATTAAATATATAATTAAATATCTTTGATTGTTAAATCCTAGTTAAATCCATGGATTTGTACTGGGATAGAGACATATCATAGTTTTACAACCTGTCCTCAGAAATAGGTAACTTTAAAACTTAGTATTTGATATGTTTAAATGAAGGGCATTGTAGTAGCAAATATATGAGATGTGTAAGACCAGTTGTTTTCCAATCTACCTCATCAAGTGGATTAAGGCATTTAATTGGCTCTGTAATATACAAAAATATAGAGATATGTGTTTCTATGTCAGCACAACTTTTTGCCATTTGAAAAAATGACAACCTGGTGACCTATGGTGATTGAAAAGTTTTATTTTGCACCTATTTCATCCATCAGTCTAAAATATATATATGTCAGTGATCTAAAATGTCTGGACTTTTTGATTGTCTTCAAGAGTGGCTGGAAAAACTGGGATAAATTCACTTAAATCAAAAGGCTTTGGGAAACTGCATTACCTTATTCTTTGCTTCTGAAATATCCTTTGAACTGCATGTTTTCTGATTAATTAATTAACAGCAGTAAATTTAAGTTCAGGAAATTTTTCTCTCTATCTTTTGAACCCAATCGCCTGTTTGCATCCTGACCTACTTGTGTTACATATAAATTATTATTCTGTCAATCACCAATATATACATTTGAATATATACTCAAAGCATATGCCTGCAGTATCATGCAGTGCTTTACCTGATTCAGCCATGTAATCAGTCATTTATCCAAAGAGTCCTAATTTGTTATCAATGTAATATATTATTTAGAAACTAAAATCCAGGTACTTTTATGTGTTATTTGTTAATGGGGTCAAGTTATTTTCATTCTTTCTTCATTCCATGGACAATGAAAAACACATACACAGAAATACAAACTCACATATACACTATCAATACATGTTTTTACATACATTTTACCAATATGTCTAGTATCAAGGCAATAGTGCAGAGTACATGCCAATATTGCCTTATTCATATTCTTAACCTCCTTTTCAACTGTTTCAACAGTTGAACTTACCAGCAATTTACTCAGTGTATTTACTCAATTATAGATTACTGATTATTTCATACATTGAAAGTTAAGTCATGTGTAAATAGGGGCAGTTTATATTATTATTTACCAAATCTCAGGTTAATTATTTTGTTGTTTTATTGTACTTGCTAGGATCACAAGTATGTTGAAAGCTGAATAATAAGATGAAGCATAGATTTCACACCTTGTTCCTGATTAGATGGGTGAAGTACTAAATATTTCACGACTAACTATGTGTTAGGTATAGGATTTCATAAATACACTATAACATATTGAGGATGGGTGTTGAATGCTGTAAAATATCTGTTTCTACTTCTACTGAAATGGCTTGACTGCCAGATTTAAAAACAATAACTTTGGATACAAAATTGTACATATTTATAGGGTATATGTGATATTTTTTGAGACAGAGCCTTGCTCTATCCCTCAGGCTGGAGTGTAGCAGCAGACTCTCGGCTCACTGCAACCTCTACCTCCCAGGTTTAAATGATTCTCCTGCCCCACCCTTCAGAGTAGCTGGGACTACAGGTGCGTGCCACCACACTCAGCTAATTTTGTATTTTAAGTAGAGACAGGTTTTCACTATGTTGGCATGGCCAGTCTTGAACTCCTGACCTCAGTTGATCCACTTGTCTTGGCATCCCAAAGTGCTGGAATTACAGGAGTGAGCCACTACTCCTGGCCCATGTGATATTTTGGTCCAGACATATAATATGTAATAATCAAATATGAGTAATTGGGGATATCTATCACCTCAAGCATTTATCATTTTTATATTATAAAAATTCCAATTCCACTTTTCTAGCCATTTTGAAATATGCAATAAATTATTGTTAACTATATTTGACTGACTGTGCTACCAAACATTAAGTCTTAGTCCTTCTACCTAATTGTATTTTTGTACCAATTTACCATTATCTCTTTATTCCCCCTATTCACATTACCCTTCCTCTGGTAACCATTATTCTACTTTCTATCTCTATGAAATCAAATTGTTTTAGCTAACACATGTGACTGAAAACATGAGATTTTGTTTTTCTGTGCCTGACGTATTTCATTAACAAGATGACTTCCAGTTTCACTCATTTTATTTCAAATGACAAGATTTTGTTCTTTTTATAACTGTATAATATTCCATTGTGTGTAGGTACCATCGTTTCTTTATTCATTTATCCACTGATAGAAACTTAGGTTGATTCCATAGCTTGGCTATTGTAAATAGTACTGCAATAAATGTGGAAGTGCAGATATCTCTTCAAATATACTTATTTTCTTCTTTTGGATATATACCTTACAATGAGATTGCTGAATCGCATAATAGTTTTATTTTTACTTAGAGTTTTTTGAGTAACCTCTATACTGATCTCCGTTGTGGATGTACTAATTTGTATCTCCATCAGTGACGTATATGGTTTCTCCTTTCTCCACATCCTCACCAGCATCCATTATTGCGTCTTTTGATAAACCAATTTAACTGGGTTAAGATGATATCTCACTGTAGTTTTAATTTGCATTTCTATGAAAATTAGTGATATTGAACATTTTTTACATACCTGTTGATCAATTATATGTTTTTTTTTTGCATATTCTTAATAGTCAAATGAACCTTACATTGTTGGGATAAATCCCATTCAGTCATGCAGTATTATGTATTTTATGTATTGCCAAATTTATTTTTATAACATTTCAAAATATTGTTACGTTTATTTTATGAGAGATATTGTTTATCAATTATTAAAAACATCATTGTGGGTTATGATAGCTTCTGAAACAAAATGTGAAGTTTTCCCTTTTTCACTTTTTAATGAGTTTGTGTAGAATGGCTTATATTTTTCTAAGTTGGATATAATTCACCAGGTGAATAATTTAAGCCTAAGTATTTTTGCATGTGGGTAAAGGGCAATAATGATAATAAATTCAATTATTTAATAAGTATAGTGCTATTCAGATTTTCTATTTCATCTATGTCAAACTTCACAACTATTTTCCAACTGAAAGTGTATTTTAAATCTGTCATACTTAGTGGTGTACTTTTATTCATATACTCATTGTAATACTTCTATAGTCTACAAGGTATTTAGTGATAATTTTTCATCCACTCCTATTATTTGTAATTTTTATTTTCTCTTTTCATTATATTGTCTGTCTTTTGATGCATTTGCCATTTTGCTAATCTTTTCAAGGAACCAACAGGTGAATTGCTTTTTTTCTGTTTTGCATTCTTTTCATTTTATTGATTTTCATATGTGTTTATTATTTTCTTCCACTTATCTTGTATTTACCTTTTCCACTATTTTCTTACTCTAGAATTTTTTTATTAGTTTCTGTTTATCTAATAAATGTATCTAATCCCTGAATTTCCTTTAGCTGTAACTATAATTTTGTATGTTTGATATGTAGTATTTTTACTATCAGTTCTTTGAAATATTTTATAATGTATCTTATAATTTATTATTTTTCATGTTATCTTAGAGAAATTTTTTAATTTCTAAATGTTTGAAACTTTTCTACATAAATTTTTTATTGTTAAATGTGTCTAACTTAATTTTACTTAGACCATATACTTTATAAGATGTCAATATTTTGAAATCTATTGAGACTTCATGATCAACCTTACAGTCTATTTTGTTGAACATTTCAAGTGCACTTGAAAACAATTTGCTACCTAGAGTTTTGGTTGTTGTAATCTATTACAGTGAAATAAGGTAGCAGACACTTGCGTATACCTCTCTCTATATATTACTGTTTTGGTTTATGTTTCCTCTAAGTCTATTTATTACTAAGAAAAGTGTACTCAAATCTTCATCTAAAATTGTAGGTTTGTTTGTTTATTCTTTAGTTCCATCAATTTTATGCATTTGGGGCATTCACAGCTCTCTGACTGAGGATCATTGTTAGATATACAAAGGATAATGGGCTGTAAAAACACCTATGTACCCCCTTTAGTTCAAATTATAAAAGTATTTTCAATGACACTTCTAATTCCCCTGCATTATCATAATGACTTCCAATGTCTCAACACTAATTCATCAGAAAATGAGTTTTGCTGATCACATCAATTATGTTTTCCTCTATATCACTTACTGTATACCTTTTGCTAAATAGTGAGATAAAAACACAGAAAATATCTACTACAATTCATTAATTTACAGAGAAGAAATCTGAGTCTTTGGAGATATTGTTTGATTTGCCCACAGTTACACAACTAAATTGACAAAATATCAAAATCAGAATGCAGGTTTCTTGTCTCCTGGGCTCAGATTCTTAGTACTGGAAGTTAGCTCCTCAACTTTCTATGCTGTTACATATCTTCTTATACAAATAAACTATACATTTATATTATATTATATTATTATGGCTATATGATAGATGAGAGAAAATGTGACTACAGAAAAAGTAAGATTTGCTAAGATCAATTTTGTTATAGCTGTGCATTTTCATCTGAAAGCCACATTTGTAGACAAGGAATTAGGAGGAAGAACTAGAATACATTTGTGATATTGTAGAATAAATATTTGGTCTTTTTCCTATTTCCTGACACAAATTTTCTAAGATCCTTAGAATCTCCAACATAATGTCTTTTTCTATACTAATGAGTTAACTGATTGCTGGCAGGCGGTCGGTAGCTTCAAGATGAAGGCTATTCACTTGAAAAAACAAGAATTGATCAGTCTTGGGACTTTTACCTCCATGCTTCAATCTCTGGGAAGGAGAGAGGGGCTCAAGGTTAAGCTGATTACTAATGTCCAGTGAATTAATCAGTCATGTTTATGTATTGAAGCCTGCATAAAATCACCAAAGGAGAAGGTTCAGAGAGTTTCCAGATAGCTGAACACATGGATGTTACTGGTGGGTGGCATACCCCAAGAGGTCAAGGAAGCTCTTTGTCCCTTCCCATAGCTCACCCTATGAATATCTTTATCTATATCTTTTATATTATATTTTATAATAAGCCAGTAAACCTATTTCTCTAAGTTGTTTGAGCTACTCTTGATTGGGCCCCATAATTAAGGAAACCCAAGGATGGAGTTGTGGGATCCTTGATTAATAGCTGATCAGTCAGTAGCACAGGTAAAATATCCTTTATTTTGTGATTGACCTGAGAAATGGGGAGCAGTTTTGTGGCACTAAGCCTTTCACCTGTGGGATCTGACACTATCTCCAGGTAGATAATGTGAGAATTAAACTGGGTTCAGAATACCTAGCTCGTATCCACTGCAGAACTGCTTTCTTATTTGGGGTACAGGAAGAAACTGGACATTTGATAACAGAAGCCTTCTGTGTTGATTGTTGTAGTCTGAGAGCAGACTAAAAATAAATTGGGTTTTTACCTTACAGTAGTGATGAGTTCCCACTGTAACTGACAGTTAACTTAGTTTTCCCCGTCTTATCTACATGGTGAATTATCTGTGTAAAATACTTTAATTCTTTATTTATAATTATAAATATAAATTAGTATGTAAAGTATGACCTAAATTTTGGCAAGTATATTTTGCTTTTTTTGTGTGTGTAACAAAGGGGGGTCGTAAAATTAATTAGTAGGAAGACCAGCTATAAATGAATTACATTGCCATTATGATTACTAAATCATCCAAAGGCTAAGAGGTAATGAGTTCCTCACAAAAATAAAATTCTAAATAATTTATTGTACTATTTTCCAAGGTAATTAAAGAAAGCTGAAGACTTTTAAAATATATTATATTGCAACACTAAAAAACAGAGTTGTAAATTGTATTAGATGGTTAAGTCTTAAACAAGGTAGGCATTCATGTTATTGTCAGTGCATTAAAAATGTGATTAAAAGCAAATAGAAAATAATTCTTGCATATTTTAGATAATTTATTGAGAACTTGTTTTATTTTAATTGCAGATAAAGTTAAAACAATTTTTCCCCAAAATAGAATGCTCACTGAATGTATAGAAGATATCTGTGAGAGTGTGAGTTTTTAATATGTCTGTAAAGTAAAAGATTCCTTCAGATGAAACAAATTAATGTCATCTAAAGCAACTCATTTCAGAATGCTTCTACAATCCAAGAAAAATTAGAGAACAAATGACGTTAAAATTTCAATTTAATTTCTTAAGGTTTATAAGTTCTCTGCTATTTATTTTATGGATGCAGAGAGTTGTGTTATAATCAGGAGACTATTCTTGACCACTAATATGGCCTGTTACTTGGATTGGGCCCCATGATTCTAATATTTTTAAATCTCTTTCTCCTTGTGTCTCTGTCTGTTTCCATCTCTCGATCTCTGTCTCTGTCTTTCTCTCTTTCCCTCTCTTTAAATAGATATCATATGTCCTATATCTATATCTGTATTTTATATCTCTTTCTCTCTATAACATCTTAAATATCTTTGTTGTAAACTTTGAAATTCTTGAAGCAAATCTGTGCAAATATATACTTGTCTCAGCATGTACGTGAAACTTCTTTTTTGAAAGTTTTACTTATAATTGCGTATTTTGCAATGTCAGAGGACTTGAAAGAATATTGTTGTCAAATTGTTTTAAACTCTTTACCATCCTCTCCTCCACACACATATGTGCACATGCAGACCTCAGGACTATAAATCACAGGGAAGCATGTGGGTAAAATTTGGAAAGGCTTGTCAATATATTCCTCTTCCCAAGGAGTTATTTGTTTACAATTTGTTTAGTTACTTTTGTAGAACCTGGTTACCAACTATCATGGGCAAAGTAAGAACAGAACCTTCACAGCAATGATAGTTGTGAGCCTTGTCTTTCCAGACCATAATGCTCTTTTTTTTGGAGTCTTGAGTGATTTTATAAAATAAATTCCAGAGAGTATAGAATACCTACTACTTAATGTCTATTTAGATGCAGAGTATGTTTTCAAGTTCATCTGCTTGAATAACTGGATGGATACTAGTGAAAAACAGGTAAGGTTAGGTTAGCCAAACTGATGTTGCTGGGAAAAGGGAAATTTTTTTAAACTATCTTTCACTTCATAAGTACTTATTTGGGTTTTTTTTCTGAGCTCAGAACTTTTAGCACAGTCATTCCTATTCACAGTAAGAAATAACTGAGAAATGAGCTATTTTAATGTATCACATTACGTATTTTTAAAGATAAGCAGAAACTGTGAAAAGTGTGTTAAGATGTCAAGAATAATAACATGTGTCACACAACTGTTTACTGGTTTCATAAGTGGAAAAGATATACTAGCATAGACTTTACAGCCATCAATGCTACTACTTAAGGATAGCTTATGTATCTACCATAGCAAAATCAAGATGAAAAAAGAGAATGTTTTTGTTATATACCCCACTCCAAACTTTTCTTCATTTAAGTGTACCTTTTTTGGATTTATCAGCTTTCTTAAAAATGTCAGATAACTACTTCCATGTGAGGGATTATATGTAATAATGTGAAAAACCATAAGAAAAAAATGAATCATTGACTTATGCCTGTGATTTCTATAGTGGAGTATTACGTGCCAACAACTAACTGAAACAGACATAGTTGTCTAGGGTGGGGTATTGCTGTAACAATAACAAAAACAAAAAACTATAACATGTGGCATTTGTCCAGGGAGGAGACAGCAAGCAAAAGGCTGAAAAGGGTAGTAAGAAAACCTTTAGTAAAGTTGAGATAACAGTAGAGAAATTGCTGGAGGCTGGAGAAACAGCAACTTCTAGTTGCAGTGGTACAAAAATTGCAAAATTGTCTACTAAGTTAACTTGAAAAATAGAAAATGAACTTGTGGTTCTGACTAATAAGCTTTCTAGCACAATGTGAATAGTGTCGATTCAATTTTTTAGCTGCATATGACAAGACTTTTTAAAAAGTGTGAAATGAACTAAAGAAGGAATTATTTAGCTTGCAAGATGAATTTAGAATAAATATGAAGTGTGTAGGACATATTGAGTAGAAAGATAACTTTTTTTCAGAAATTCAGTGTCCCCTGGAAACTTGAGATTCTAAAGGCAAAATCAGCCTAAGGATGAATTGTATTAAAAGTGTGATTATAAAAACAAATATTTCAGTGCCTTAGAAAGTTTTAAAGCTATGATTATTAGATCATTACAAACAAGATGCTTACAAAAATCTCAAGGATGTTGTCCGTCATTGGCCTTGTATAACAAAGGTATAAAGAGTCTGTGTTGTGAAAAATTTTAGCTGCAGTGTTTGGTACATGGAAGTAAACCCCAATAAAGTTCAGAGACAACCTAAAAAATTTAAAGAAAGTTTTGCTACCTAAATCACCCTTATATGAAAAAAAATTGAATGTGTTAAATATGGAAAAGAAAACTGTTCTCCAGGCCCTCAGTTTTCAATGCCAAGGAAGAAGTCAGATAGTTCATCAGCAGTTATACTCCCATAAGAATGGATAACATTAGAGAGATTGCCAATACCCAATATTCATTAGAAAGTAGAACAACTGATTCTCTCAAACATTTTCATTGTAGTTTAAGATGGCAAAACCACATGGGAAAATATCTCCCAATTTCATAGAACAACAAATGTATTAGTCTGTTTCAGGTGGCTGATAAAGACATAAGGAAGACTGGGAAGTAAAAGAGACTCAATTGGACTTGCGGTTCTGTATGGCTGGGGAGGTCTAAAAATCATGGCCGGAGATGAAAGGCACTTCTTATATGGTGACAGCAAAAGCAAACTGAGGAAGAAGCAAAAGCGGAAACTCCTAATAAACCCATCAGGTCTCGTGAGTTTTATTCATTATCATGAGCATAGCTTGGGAAAGACTGGCTCCCAAGATTCAATTACCTCCATGGGATCCTTTCCACAAAACATGGGAATTTAGGGAGATATAATTCAAGTTGAGATTTGGGTGGGGACACAGCCAACCCATATCATTCTGCCCTGGCCTCTCCAAATCTCATGTCCTCACATTTCAATTCCAGTCATGCCTTTCCAACAGTCTCCCAGTCATAACTTATTTCAGCATTAACCCAAAAGTCCACAGTGCAAAGTCTCATCTGAGACAAGGCAAGTCCCTTCTGCCTATGAGCCTGTAAAATCAAAAGCAAGCTGATTACTTCGTAGTGGGGGCACAGGTATTGGGTAAATACAGCCATTCTAAATGGGAGAAATTGGCCAAAACAAAGGGGTTTCTGGGCCCATGCAAGTCTGAAATCCAGCAGGGCAGTGAAATTGTAAAGCTCCAAAATGATCTCCTTTGACCTCAGGTCTCACATCCAGGTCACAGCAATGGAAGAGGTGGGTTCCCAGGATCTTGGGCAGCTCCACCCCTGTGGCTTTGCAGGGTACATTCTCCCTCTTGTCTGCTTTCATGGGCTGGTGTTGACTGTGTGGTTTTTCCAAGCACACAGTGCAAGCTGTCAGTGTATCTATCTTTTTGGGGTCTGGAAGATGGTGACTCTCTTCTCACAGCTCCACTAGGCTGTGCCCCAGTAGGAACTCTGTGTGGGTCTCTGACCTCATATTTCTCTTCTATGCTGCCCTAGCAAAGGTTCTCCATACGGGCCACACTCCTGCAGCAAACTTTTGACTAGGGATTCAGGTGTTCCTATACATCTTCTGAAATCTAGGTAGAGGTTCCCAAACCATAATTCTTGACTTCTGTGTACCTGTAGGGTCAACACCACATGGAAGCTGCCAAGGCTTAGGGCTTCCACCCTCTGAAGCAACAGCGAGCTGTAAGTTGGCTACTTTCAGCCATGGCTGGAGTAGTAGGAACACAGGGCACCAAGTCCCTAGGCTGCACACAGCATGGGGATCCTGGGATCAGCCCATAAAACCCCTTTTTTCTCCTGGGCCTTTGGGCCTGTGACGAAAGGGGCTGCCATGAAGATCTCTGACATGGCCTAGAGACGTTTTCCACATGGTCTTTGGGATTAACATTAGGCTCCTTGTTACTTATGCAAACTTCTGCAACAGGCTTGAATTTCTCCTCAAAAAATGGGTTTTTCTTTTCTACTGCATCATCAGCCTACAAATTTTCTGAATCTTTATGCTCTGTTTCCCTTTTAAAATGGAATGCTTTTAACTGCAACCCAGTCACCTCTTGAATGCTTTGCTGCTTAGAAATTTTTTCTGTCAGATACCCTAAATCATCTCTCTCAAGTTCAAAGTTCCACAAATCTCTAGGGTAGGGGCAAAATGCCACTAGTCTCTTTGCTAAAACATAGTAAGAGGCACTTTTGCTTCAGTTCCCAACAAGTTCCTCATCATCTCAGACCATCTCAGCCTGGACCTTATTGTCTATTATCACTATTAGCATTTTGGACAAATCCATTCAAGAAGTCTCTGGGAAGTTCCAAACTTTCCCACATTTTCCTGTGTTCTTCTGAGCCCTCCAAACTGTTCCAACCTCTGTTACCCAGTTCCAAAGTCACTTCCACATTTGGGTATCTTTTTGGCAACACCCCATTCTACTGGTACCAATTTAATGTATTAATCTGTTTTCAGACTTTTGATAAAGATATACCCAAGACTTGGAAGAAAAAGAGGTTTAATTGGACTTGTAGTACCACATGGTGGGGGAGGCCTCAGAATCATGGCAAGAGGTGAAAAGTATTTCTTACAAGGTAATGGCAAGAAAAAGGGGAAGAAGCAGCAAAAGTGGAACCCCCTGATAAACCCATCAGATCTCATAAAATTTACTCCCACAACATGTGAGAATTCTGGGAGATATGATTCAAGTTGAGATTAGGGTGGGGACACAGCCAAACTGTATCACCAAATACATACCTATTTAATAACCCAGAAAATGCAATCTTAAGTACTTATTCAAGGTAAGTGAAAATATTATCTACAGAAAGACATATAAATCTGATTTGTTCATAGTAGTCTTATTTATGACAGCCTCAAATCAGAAACAACTCCATATCCATCAATAGGGGAATGTATTAAAAACAAAACAAACATAAAAATGCCCCCAAACCTGTGGTATATTCATAAAATAAACTATTACAAAATAAAATGTATGATCAATAAAAACAAAAAGATGAGGTCACAAACATATTAGTGAATGAAGGCTCACATAAAATAATATATAATTTATAGTTTTACCTATAGAAATGATGAAAGTAGGCCAAACTAACCTTTAGAGAAAAAATTCAAAGCAATAGTAGCCTGTGTTCAAATTTTCACTGGAAAACAGCATGAGAAAAAATGTTTTTAATAGATACTCTACATGTTTTACATACACTACTAATGAATAGATAAGTAGATAAATGATAGCTAGCTAGCCAGATAGATAAATAGACATATAGATGATAGATAGATAGATAGATAGATAGATAGATAGATAGATAGATAGACAGATGATAGATAGATAGACATATAGATAGAGAGAGAGAGAGAGAGAGAGAGAGAGAGAGAGAGATAGATAGATAAAGACTTTTTCCCCCTACAAAACCATTAAAAAGTGGTGAACCCAAGGAAGTCTGAAATAATAGCAAGCTGGAGGTAATGGAAGAAAGGATTGGCAACTTGAAAATAATCTAGAAGAAATTTTTCAAAATGGATCATAAACTAAAAGCAGGAAATGAAATAAAATAGAGTTATGTGGGATAATAGCTAACAGAGTAAACTATGTGTAATTCGATTTTCAGAATAATAGGTGGACAAAGAAGGAGAAAGAAATACATATATGAGTAGAAAATGTCAGTGTTTATTTTTTTCAAAACTGAAGAAAGAACACCTATTCACAAGCCCACAAAGCTGAGTGTTTCCTAAGCCAGACAGTTAAAAAGAAAGAAAAACATGTTAATAATATTTATTTTGGATACTGTACTGATGTTTTCTATTTATTTAATATCTCCAGTACAAGTGGAATTAATGGATAGTGATGACTAGATGACTAGATATGTGATAGGGCAAGTAAAATTATAGTTTAGGTTATGGACATGAGTTTATACTGCAATATTTTTTTCAACTTTTGTCTTTGAATATATTTTAATGAAGTATTGAAAAATAGGCCAAACCACTCAAACAGACGTTTTATAAAATGATATATCTAGAGACCAAATAACATGAAAATGTACTCAGTATTATTAGTTATCAGGAGAATGCAATTTAAAACCACAATGCAATACTACTAAGCACCTACTGGACAGTTACAATTTAAAAGACTGAAAATACACAGTGTTGGAGAAAAAGTTTGGTGATAGTAGCTTTTGCACATTTCTGGTTTCAATGTAAATGATGAAATCACTTTAAAAATGTTATGTCAATTTCTTATATATTTTTAACATATACCTACCTATACCCGTGCATTCCTTCTACTAAGTATATACCTAAGAAGAATAATGCTTAAGTACATAAAATTCATACATTTAAAAAAATTTTACTTTAAGTTCTGTGAAACATGTGCAGAATGTGCAGATTTGTTATATAGGTACACATGTGCCATGGTGGTTTGCTGCACCCATCAACACATCATCTAGGTTTTAAGCCCCACATGCGTTAGGTATTTGTCATAATGGTCTCCCTCCCCTTTCCCCTCACTCACCAGTAGGCTCTGGTGTTTGATGTTCCCCTCCCTGTGTCCACGTGGTCTCATCGTTCAACTCCCACTTAATATTTTCATTCTCTACACCTATTGGAGAAAAAAAATCTAAATGTTTTTCAATTTCAGAATAAACTGTGGTGTAGCTTGAGAAATACACAAATTAATTCATATTGACACTAATATGGAAAGGATTTCCTGTGTGAGGAGGGCATTAACCAGGGAAGGCTGTTAGAAAACTACCCATGGGAGTGCAAATGTTCATCTTGACCTGGTTACTAATTACCTTAGAGTGTACAGATATGAACAAAACACAAATAAAATAATTTTAATTAAATGGGAATACTTAAATATTTTTGAAATCATGATATCACATGCCAAGTTGAAATCTCTATGCCACACATTCTTTATTTGCTCGCTCACTCATTCTCTTAATATATATTAATTAAAGATTTACTATGTACCAACCAGCAAGCTTAAAGATGGAAGTTCAAAGTAAATAAGATATTAACTCTGCCTTCAAGAACGTTCCAATTTTGTACAAAAAATGAGCTCAGGAATCCATAATATGTGACTAATTATTTCTATATTAACATTATTTAATTGTATGTGGTACATCTTATATTGTATTTGTGGGAACACAACAGAAGGAGTAAGGATCACATCTAAAAGATTTGTTTCTCAGTCTATTTTAATGTACATTATTTTCACTGCCTACACTAGTACCCTCCTTATAGTCCACATGTAAGAAATGTATGTAGCCAATCTTGTGCTTATTAATTAGTTGTTTTTTAAAAAAAATCCTAACCAGTAGACTCAAATTTAATCCTATTGCTTTCTACTGCCAGCTACTAGGAAAAGATGGGTTGATTATAGACTGACAATTAATAAAAAGCTTTTTCAGAAACTCAGTAATAAATAATTTATTGGAAATACCAAGACTAATTATAGGAAAAAATAAATAAATTCTGTACCAAAGTCAGAATGGAAAAACTGAAGAGAGACTTGCAGAGAAAGTACCCAAATTTTGACCTAACTTTTCCTCCATAAAAACAGCTTCCATTCTCACTTCTGAAGGAAGAAGTTTCTTCCTTACCATTGTATTTTCCTTTTCAATCTGGAACACAAGACCCCGCTTCAAATTGTCTTTTCCTCTGTCTTCTACTAAAAGCACCAGAATAGTAAATTCCCTTTCTTGTTGGGCTCCTCCCATAGATTTTTCTTCGAGTGAAGTTGTTTTTGTTCAGATGGAACTATCCTCCTCTCTGTGAATTTAGTTACAATGAGCGCTAACTAGGTGCAAGAAGGGATGTTTGACGGGTTGTTTCCATGGGATCCAAGGTTAATGTGCAATATTTTCAATTCTCTTTTATAAACAGCAGCTTTAATATTATATTTTTCTGAAATAAAATGAGAGAATGTCATTTGTGCAAGCTGTAAGCACCTTCTTAATTGTAGCATCAATTCAGAGATGAATAAGTAATTAAGCTAAGAGGTCTGGCAGAGTAAGGGTTAGGCTTTATTTTGAAATTTCTTTCTTAAGAGTCCAAAGCATTAAATTGCATGGTTATAAATTCATAGCTCAAATAAAAATTCAAGTCATGCAAAGCAAATACTGTTCCTGTAAAAAGTCACATAAATAGAGAAAAGCTGAATCAAGTGGAAAGCTTGGCAGATATGTAAATATGCTCACCAAAGCTATTTTCTTACTAAAGCCAGATTCATGTCCCTGTACATAAAAATAAAGTATATTACCACCTCAAAATATCCACCTTTATAAAAATGTGTGGCTAAAGAAAGAATGATCTAGGCAAATGCACTATGTAATAATGTATGCTGGATTTTGCCTAGTGATAAAAATTGAAAAATGTAAAGCCAAATAACGGCAAATTTGAAAGAGTTCTTAGACACAGCACTGAGTAGGTTCACTTCTGGGTGGAACAGGAACACTAGGTTCTACACAAACCCTGACTCATTTTCCTACCAGAAACATTTTAGAGGCATACCCATGTACGACTGTCTAGGAAACAATCCACTTAAAGGAATCTATGACCGAAAGGGATTGCATACAACACTCAAGAAAAAGCTGTTTCCTAATCTGTCAAATTGTTTTAGAAGATGTGTTTATTGCTTTACATTGGGGTTGGGACGG
This sequence comes from Callithrix jacchus, assembly GCF_049354715.1. Lineage (NCBI taxonomy): Eukaryota > Metazoa > Chordata > Mammalia > Primates > Cebidae > Callithrix > Callithrix jacchus. Next base: position 137,991,875 of record NC_133502.1, on the reverse strand, counting down.
GCAATCTTAACCTCCACACTAAATAGCCAGATGATGTCTTTACAGGAGCCCATATTCTCAGGACATTTTATCCTTTATCTCTTTCTTTATGAGAAAAACCCTCCTGAAGTTTTCATCCCCCTCCCACATGTGCAGCCTGATCTCTTGGCTGGGGAAGTGATGCATTACTGTGATAGGTGTGAATCCATCTATGGGAACTTTTCCTTGATATTTATTTATTTATTTTTGTTATCCTTTCATTTGTTGCCTGCCTCTCTTGGACTAAAAAAAAAATCTTTCCTGATAATCTTAGAATTTTCTCTTCTTAATACAAAAGAAAAATCAGGTAATATTTCACTGGGGTGGAATTGATTATAGACATTTGGGAGCTTTCGTTCAAATTAAATATTTTTTCACCCTGGGTGAAGCTTTTGTTGTTGGCAGCACTGAATAAGATAGGTCATGTAATGGGAGAATTCTCCAGGAATTTACTGTTTAGCCAGCCTTCTCTAGCCAAAGTGCTTTTTCTTACTCTAGCAATCTTAGAGAATGGATGGGAGTCTCTTTGGCCTTTTTTGAGCAAACATCCAACATAATATACTCTTATAAATACAAAAAGCAAAGTTAGCACCCATGTCAATAACATCATTGTAGTACAAATTAACACTGAAGCAAAAGCTTTCACTGAGTTATCAAATTTATTTCATTTATTCTCTTGTCTCTGGAGACTTTAGTTTCTCTCTTCATTCAACTCTCTGCCAAAAGATTTCACTTTTATAGCCAATAAATTTATGGTTCAGAACTGAAGCAGTCTTATATTGCAGGCTGTATTTTATCATGATGGAGCAAGATTTTTCTTATGTTAGTAAAATAGAACATCAAATCGTTATTTTTCTTATGTGTAGTTTTGTGAAAATTATAAACTCTTTCACTTACTTTTATAGTAAAAACTACCTATATTTCTTTAGCATCCCCTACATGACTTTATATTCTTTCACTATTTTAATATTTTCTTTCCATAGTTTTAGATGCTTTGCCTTGAGAATAGGAATTTCCTGATAACCTTATGGCTTCATCCATATTTGCTTTCTCTTGTCCTTGACAAATACATAATATGAAGTTCTTCATAATTTTTAAAATCAAGCATGTATAGGAATCACACTGAATTACTAAGATTTATGCTACTTGATTTTTATCATGTGACTTTCAAATACATTATTTCCATGGAAGTTAGCCAGATGTTTCATGGATTTCATTGTATTGAACCTTGGTATAGTTATAACGATATATTTTGTGATAATTTCAAATTTATGGTGAATAATTATTATATATCAAGTAGCACAGTACCACGTTTAGAGATTTTGTTAGTATTCTTTTTTAATGAAAATTTCTCTACCAGAAAAAACTATGAAATAATAGTTAATTTCTGATGCAGCACCAATAAACACTCAAATATGTAACTTAAATCATTGATATCATTAAAACACTAGCATATGATCCAATTTCAATGCCAACATGAATTGATGTGTATACTATTTTTTCCTTCTGTATGACTATAAAATAAATAATTTCTAAATGTAGCAATTCTAGCACCACACCAAAATTTATCCTAGCAACAATTATGTTAGTCATCAATCCTGTTACTCCCCATTCTGTCCAGAAGGAAATTTCCTCTTCCACTCTTTTCCTCTTTCTCCAGCCTGTAGTCAGTAGCCCATCATTGTAAGAACTGTTTTTTCAAGCCTCTTTGCTTTCTTGTTCCTCTATTTCTCATTTTCATAATGTCACAGGCTTGTCACCTATTTTCTCATTGTCTTTACATATATATGTGTGTGTGTGTATCTGAGTATTGATGCTGAAAATCTCACAACTCCATAAATTAATGTTTGGGGTCAGAGCCGCAAACATGCATGACTTCAAAAGCCAAGCAAAACTGTCTGCCTGTTTTGCTAATAGGAATTTTACTCTCCCAACTTCAAAAAAGATTGTTTTGTATCTTTTTTTTCACATCTACCTGTCATATCCACATTTATTTTCAGTCAATCTTAACCTTAAAACACAGAAGTCACGAGGTTTGAACTCCTAGATCTTTCAGTCAACAATTCATAGCTAGTCTGACTACTACTCAAGTCCTTTCATCACTTCAGCACCTCCTAACTCATGTCTTCCTTTCCAGTCTGTGCACTTGGAAGTTGGCAGTTTCCCTTGAATTCAAAGGCAAATAAAAGTAATTGAGGGGCTGTTAGTGTTCAAATTGTACTATAACTTCTGCAAAAGAAGAGACAATAGACTGTTTGTTGAAAGAATGAATTATTACTAATGAGACAGGTAGGCTGGCTGGTTTACTGTTTTGATGTGATTTAGAGAAAAAGAACAAAAGCTCATTACTCAAGCTGTAGCTAAACTAACTTCCAGCCAATCACCAACAAAAGATCCAAGAAGATACTAACCACAAATTCCTGCTTTGGGGGGCTAGGAAGTTACCCAGTACCCCTCATGCACAGTTAGACTTCATCTTCAACTCACAATTGTCTCTCCCTCATTTTAGTGCTGTGAATCCAAAAGTATCTGAGACAAATCTCAATTAATTTACAAAGTTTATGTTGACAAGATTCAGGATGTGCCCATGGTACAACCTCAAGAGGCCCTGACAACATGTGCCCAAGGTGGTCAGGGTATAGCTTCCTTTTATACATTTTAAGGAGACATAACATAACAATCAATACATGTAATTTTTACATTGGTTCAATCTAGAATGGCAAGGCAACTCAAAGCAGCAGTCATAGGTAGATTTAAAAGTTTTCAGATTACCAATTGATTGAGAGTTATTATCAATAGAAAGGAATGCCTAGGTTCTAATAAGGGTTTGTGGAGGCCAAGGGTTTATCATGCAGATGAAGCCTCCAAGTAGCAGGCTGCAGAGAGAATATGTGAATGTTTTTATCTGACTTAAGGTCAGTTTTGATGTTAAGGTTGGTCAGCTTTTCCTGAATTCCAAAAAAGGTGGAGGATAGAATGAAGCATAGTTGACCACCCCACTACTATCATGGCCTGAACTAATATTTTCCAGTTAACTTTGGAATGCCCTTGGCTGAGAGGAAGGGTCCATTCAGATGGTTGGGAAGGCTTAAAATTTTATTTTTGGTTTACAATGCCAAAAGGCATGCCTTGGGGTGGAGATTTAAAATGCTAACATTATATGCAATGTATGAGAACGTATATGAAGTGACTACACACGCCCTAGAAAAACCCCTCCCATACGTGCCCAAGAGTGAGGAAACTCTTCCCTATAGGGAGGCCATAAACAACTAACCTACATACTACCCTTGGGGAACAACCTAACTTTTCTCTTTCGTGGTGCTGACTTCCTCAGGCAAAAGCTAGAATAAATCTTTCTTGGTCCCTGTGCTGCTATGTTTGATGATCTCTCTTGGTTTCTCTCCTGGGAGATTTAAAAAACCCAGGACGCTAACAAGAATATGACTGAAGAAGGTAGAAATATTGAGCATTTGCAAGACTGTTACATATGTAGAATTGTGCTGTTTTAATGTGAATTATTAATCAGATAGTTTGTTTAACCTAACAATTACTTATTAGCCTTTATTCATTTTAATAAAAATGAGAAACACTTTAATTAATGGTACAATTGAAAATTTTTGGCATAGTTTATGCTTGGTGGGGAGCTATATAAACAATAAAGTAATAAAAACAAAAAAACAAGAGCTACCTTTTTTTTTTATTATTTTAGTATTTACTTTATGCCAATCACTTCAGTAAACATTTTAGATATATTTTATTATTAAATATTTACTCCATTCTGAGAGAGGCACTTACTTCCACCATTTCGTAGAGCAGTACTTCTCAACCTTTTTGACACCAGGGACCTGTTTCATGAAAGACAATTTTTCCACGGACCATGTGGTGGCAGGGGGATAGTTTTAGGATGATTCAATCACATTACATTTATTGTGCACTTCATTTCTATTATTACATTATAACATATAATGAAATAATTATACAACTTACCATAATGTAGAATCAGTGGGATCCCTGAGCTTGTTTTCCTGCAACTGGACAGTCTCTT